>NC_053028.1:388653367-388670339 GCF_003073215.2 Triticum urartu
AGCGTCAACAATATGTTCGGTAAAGGCTTTCTTTTGACTATAAGCATGTGGAGAGAATTTAGCACGGATTGCAACAAGGAAATACAATCAATTAAAGAGCAACTTTCATAATTAAATTCCTTGAATTCCAATATAGTGGGTTTAGCAACATCTAGGGTTTTATTTCTTTCAATCCCACTTTCATCAATTTCATCATAAGATCTAAATACTCTGAATTTTTGGAACGCCTTCTAGGTAAAGGAAGATCATATTCAGTTTCATCAAGATTCATATTGCAAAACAAAGATTTAATAGGGACACATCAATAACTTTTAGATCTCCATCTTGATTTTCATAGGAATTGGAAGAACACGCTTTAATAAAGGCATCTTTGGAAGCACGCATCCTAGTGGTTATTTCCTTGCACTCATCAATGGAAATTATCATAGCTTTGAGAGACTCATTGATATCATGCTTAGGAGGAATAGATCTAAGCTTTAAGGAATCAACCTCAAGAGAAATTCTATCAACGTTCCTAGCCAAATCATCAACTTTAAGTAATTTCTCCTCAAGCAAAGCATTAAAATTCTTTTGTGAATTCATAAACTCTTTAACACTACTCTCAAATTCAGAGGGCATCTTATTATAATTTCCATAAGAGTTGTTGTAGGAATTTCCATAATTATTAGAAGGATTACTAGGATAAGGCCTAGGATTAAAATTCCCTCTATATGCGTTGTTACCAAAATTATTCCTACCAACAAAATTCACATCCATAGATTCATTATTATTCTCAATCAAAGTAGACAAAGGCATATCATTAGGATCAGAAGAAACACTCTTAGTAGCAAATAATTTCATAAGTTCATCCATCTTTCCACTCAAAACATTAATTTCTTCTATCGCATGCACTTTTTTATTAGAAGATCTTTCAGTATGCCATTGAGAATAATTAACCATAATATTATCTAGGAGTTTAGTAGCATATCCTAAAGTGATTTCCATAAAAGTGCCTCCCGCAGCCGAATCTAAAAGATTTCTAGAAGCAAAATTCAATCCGGCATAAATTTTTTGTATAATCATCCACAAGTTCAAACCATGAGTAGGGCAATTACGTATCATTAATTTCATTCTCTCCCAAGCTTGTGCAACATGTTCATGATCAAGTTGCTTAAAATTCATAATATCGTTTCTAAGAGAGATGATTTTAGCGGGAGGAAAATACTTAGAGATAAAAGCATCTTTGCACTTGTTCCAAGAATCAATACTATTTTTAGGCAAAGACGAAAACCAAGCTTTAACACGACCTCTATGCGAAAAAGGAAATAGCTTCAATTTAACAACGTCTTTTTTCTTTTGCATATCACATAAATCAACGAAGCTATTCAGATGAGTAGCGGCATCTTCACTAGGAAGGCCGGCGAATTGATCTTTCATAACAAGATTCAACAAAGCAGTATTGATTTCACAAGATTCAGTATTGGCAAGAGGAGCAATCGGAGTGCTAAGGAAATCATTATTGTTGGTATTGGTGAAGTCACACAATTTGGTAGTATCTTGAGCCATCGCGACAAACAAGCAACCCAACACACGAGCAACAAAAGGCAGCGAGAAAAAAGGCAAACGGAGAAAGAGGAGGAGAGGAGAAGGATAAAGAGAGGGCGAATAAAAGGGCAAGGGTGAAGTGGGGGAGAGGAAAACGAGAGGCAAATGGCAACTAATGTAATGCGGGAGATAGGGATTGTGATGGGTACTTGGTATGTTGACTTTTTGCATAGACTCCCCGGCAACGGCGCCATAAATTCTTCTTGCTACCTCTTGAGCTTGCGTTGGATTTCCCCGAAGAGGAGAGGATGATGCAGCAGAGTAGCGTAAGTATTTCCCTCAGTTTTTGAGAACCAAGGTATCAATCCAGTAGGAGGCCACGCAAGTCCCTCGTACCTACACAAAAAGCAATAGCTCCTCGCAACCAACGCGATTAGGGGTTGTCAATCCCTTCACGGTCACTTACGAGAGTGAGATCTGATAGAGATGATAGATAATATTTTTGGTATTTTTGATATAGAGATGCAAAGCAAAAAGTAAAAGCAAAGTAAAAAGCAAAGCAAGATTAAAGTGATGGAGATTGATATGATGAGAATAGACCCGGGGGCCATAGGTTTCACTAGTGGCTTCTCTCAAGAGCATAAGTATTCTACGGTGGGTGAACAAATTACTGTTGAGCAATTGACAGAATTGAGCATAGTTATGAGAATATCTAGGTATGATCATGTATATAGGCATCACGTCCGAGACAAGTAGACCGACTCCTGCCTGCATCTACTACTATTACTCCACTCATCGACCGCTATCCAGCATGCATCTAGAGTATTAAGTTAAAAACAAAGTAACGCCTTAAGCAAGATGACATGATGTAGATAGATAAATTCATGCAATATGAAATAAACCCCATCTTGTTATCCTCGATGGCAACGATACAATACGTGCCTTGCTGCCCCTTCTGTCACTGGGTAAGGACACCGCAAGATCGAACCCAAAGCTAAGCACTTCTCCCATGGCAAGAACTACCAATCTAGTTGGCCAAACCAAACGGATAATTCGAAGAGACTTGCAAAGATAACCAATCATACATAAAAGAATTCAGAGAAGATTCAAATATTATTCATAGATAGACTTGATCATAAACCCACAATTCATCGGTCTCAACAAACACACCGCAAAAAGAAGATTACATCGAATAGATCTCCACAAGAGAGGGGGAGAACTTTGTATTGAGATCCAAAAAGAGAGAAGAAGCCATCTAGCTACTAACTATGGACCCGAAGGTCTGAGGTAAACTACTCACACTTCATCGGAGAGGCTATGATGATGTAGAAGCCCTCCGTGATGACGGCCCTCTCCGGCAGAGCTCCGGAACAGGCCCCAAGATGGGATCTCGTGGATACAGAAAGTTGCGGGTGGAATTAGGTTTTTGGCTCCGTCTCTGATCGTTTGGGGGTACGTAGGTATATATAGGAGGAAGAAGTACGTCGGTGGAGCTTCGGTGGGCCCACGAGGTGGGGGCCGCGCCTGGGGGGTAGGGCGCCCCCCTACCTCATGCCCACCTCGAAGCTTCCTTGGCGTAGGGTCCAAGTCTCCTGGGTCATATTCGGTGAGAAAATCACGTTCCCGAAGGTTTTATTCCGTTTGGACTCCGTTTGATATTCCGTTTCTTCGAAACACTGAAATAGGCAAAAACAGCAATTCTGGGCTGGGCCTCCGGTTAATAGGTTAGTCCCAAAAATAATATAAAAGTGGAAAATAAAGCCCAATATAGTCCAAAATAGTAGATAATATAGCATGGAGCAATCAAAAATTATAGATACGTTGGAGACGTATCATGCATCCACTGTCCATAATCCATTCTGAAGCCTTTGGTGTCTTACCCTATCAGTGCAGTTTGGGGGATAGGCTTCACTAAGGGTATTGTGAAGCATAAACATTTGATGAACAAGCGGATTATGAAAGTTCAGATCCTGGTTAGGGTAAATAGGATGTTTTCAAGGAATCCTGGGATGAAATACATAGTAAGAGCATTTTGGCATTTTATCTTGCGTCCCACAAGATGTTTTAGGTCCTCAGCATAAGCATCGGAAGCCTTTGATTTCCGGCAGGAGACCTTTCCCTGCAAAAGAGAGTTAATTTTTCTTAACCACCCACATTTTCAGGGGTGGCTTAGAAGCAACGAGTCTAAGTGTAGCATCTAAGAACTTCGGCTTTGGAGCCCTAGCAAATAGCCTTGCAGGAGGTGAACAATACTCATAAGAATAAGCAGAAAAGTTCTTGGTCTTATGAACATAGCGGTTTGATGAAACACGCTCATATTCATAAGTCTGAGTATGGTTTCCCTACAAAACATTGGCGTTAGGGTGACTCTGGTGAGTCCTCTGTCTGTATGAAGCCTTTGGACCATATGAAGCCTTTGGTCTGGGGTTTGTCTTCTTCCCAAGTGGTGTCATGATGACATTCACAGGAAGCTTCTCAAGAAACTTTTGGGCACCCGGATCTTCTTCAAAGGTGGCCCATTCCTGCAGTTAGTACCAATATACATGGCAAACTCTTCGCCATTCTTATTCTTAAACAGATTATAGTTTGCATCAAAGGATTCATCAATGATAATCGGGTTAGCACAAGTGAAGCAAGATACGGTAGATGGATCATTGAAGGTCCCTTTGCAGCAACTCATGTGGTTTTGGGGTACTGCACATGCTTCCAGTATGAACCATCAACATTCATTTTCCTCTCAAACCCAGCACCCTCTTTCCTAGGGTTTCGGTTCAGAATATATTTCTTGAGGACATAGTGTCTGATGCCCTTTGAGACTTTTGTATATTCCTGTTTCAAGCAATGTCTTCAACCTGGCATTCTCATCAGCAATAGTAATGGTATCCTCAGTAGAGGGGTTAGTTACCACATCAGCAGTTGAAGATATTGCAACAGTAGTAGCAGTAGAACATTCAGCAACAGAAACGGCATTATCACGCTCAAGACATTTTAGACATGGTGGTTCAAAGCCTACCTGAGAGGAACTGATCTGTTGAGCGCGAAGTGACACGTTCTCCTTTTGAAGATCTTCATGAGTCGCTCTCAAGTTCTCAAGTTCTTGCTTCCTTTGAAGATAATCATAGGAAAGATTTTCATGAGTAGTTGAGAGCGTTTCATGACGACTCTCAAGTTCCTCGTACTTAACGTGAATATTTTTTTATTTCTTTGTAAGTGCATCTAGTGCCACCCCTAGTTGGTTTTGGAGTATTGACGACAAACTGGTTGAGGGACTAATGTGTTTGTGAGAATTGCAGGATAACACAGGTAGTAAGTCCCTCATTGATTCGGTTTACCTACCAGAGATGACCCCTAAAAATGTATGAAGACATTGACGACAATGGTGGTATGAAGATATTCATATTGAAGACTATGACATGAGAAGACATTGAGTGAAGACTATGGAGCGCGAAGACTTAGTCGTTTCGTTGTTTCCTTTTCTTCTTTGTTGAGTCATAGGAACCACCGTACTATTAAGTGGGGTCCAAGTGAACAAAGTCAGAGTGACTGAAGTGATGCTCAACCCAAATCCTATGTCTTCGAGCGAAGACAATGAGAGCAAATCTTATCCAGAGCTGGATGAGTCAGCTTTGCTTGCAGCCCAAGTAAAGTTGCCGTGTGTGTTTGAAATCTGACCGTTGGAACACGTGTCAGTTCCTTAGTGACCCAGGGTCATTTCAGACATATCAGGTCGGGTTTCCTAGTGGCTATAAATAGCCCACCCCCTACACCATAAATTGGTGGCTGCTCAGAGTTAGTGCACGGCTTTTGTCATATTGAGAGCAACCCACCTCGAAGCCTTTGAGAGAGAGAAATCATGGCGAGGACAAAGCCCAAACACCCAGAGCCAAAGAGTGTTAGGCATCATTGAAGTCTTTCTGTCTGCGTGACCTGAAGATTTATTACACTTGAGGACTGTGAATCCTCCAGCCGGTTAGGCGTCGCGTTCTGAGCATCCAAGAGTCATTGTGGATCGCCGGTGAACGAAGTCTGTGAAGGTTTGGAAGTCTACCTTGAAGACTTACCAGAGTAATTGGGCGAGGACTGGGGCTTCTCTCTATGCCTTGCAGAGGACATAAGCCAGGACGGATCACTGACAAGCTGGTTTCGCGCTGGGATGAAGATCTGCGCCACTCACACCTTATAGCGCGAGAGCGACATCACATTGTCGACACCTATTCATTATGCGGGAATTATGGTATCACAATTACAAATCCGTGATGCGCCAGAGTTCCATGTACACTTTGGTATTGCTTACCATATCACCTCACGCGTCTCTTTATATTTAGGTTTGCTCTCTTAGTGAAGTTCATAGGTGCTTAGTTCGATATATATGAGAGCCTATTTGTCTCGAGCAGTGACTAGACTAAGTTCTTCCGCAGACGATATTTGATGGTCACATATCAGAGCAAAAATGCCGAGCAACATGATTATCTTAGAGACACCTATTTCATGCGCCTAGCTGTTAGTCTCCACAAAGTTGTCAAACTGTATACACACTTCCATTGCGCATATGAACCGATCTGACATACATAGATTGAGAAGAAGTATATACACTCCCGCCTAAGCACAGATAGAAGCAGATAACCAGCGAGTGCCTCAACGATACTCGTCTCTCTCGAATAACATCCCAGTTGTGGTGACACACACCTTACTCCTAAAGGCTCTTATGCGACGCCCGCCTCGCCGCCTCCGCCAGTCACTAAACACATGTCAGCACACATTTAAATTGCTATTCCTCAACTATAAGCTGAGGTTAATTCTCGATGAGAAAAAAATCAGAGTAGGAGTATACTCGTTGTTGTATGTGGACGAGACTTCAGTTTAACCAACCTGGAAGTTTTAGCCTCGACTCGCGGCGCACGACAGAGAGAATCAGTCTCCGCGCAAGCCCGCCCTTGGCGCGTACTTCTCAGCGAATGAAGAACTCTCGAAACGTGCAGAGCCTGTTCTCGGCGTAGAGAATAAGAGAAGCGACATTCCACATCTTGCACAGGGACCAGGGTAGAATGCTATTCGAACATCCCCATGGTACGTCCGGTTCACTACGATACCAAACCTGGTGCTAACCTCGTCTATGTCCGACGGAGAGGGGCAATCTCCATCCAACATCTCACGCAAGCTCCAGTCCATACACTATACAGCTCCATAAACCTAGTTCATTTCCACTCTCGTATTCAACTTACTTCGTCTCAAAGTCCGCGGGAGTCCAGACTATGCTTATAGGGAGGTCATGTCTCTAGTAGTGTGATTACTCCGATCCTAGGTAATCACAGTTAGAGGCCGCTAGTTGATGCTAATTGCCGTTAGTTGGATGCTGAAGATCAGGTTATGTTGCAAAATCTCATGATTCAGATCCTATATGCATATTATTACCCCTCTGATTATGAACATGAATATGCTTTGTGAGTAATTACGTTCGTTCCTGAGGACAAGGGAGAAGTCTTGCTATGAGTAGTCATGTGAATTTGGTATTCGTTTGATATTTTGATAAGATGTATGTTGTCTAGCCTCTAGTGGTGTTATGTGAACGTCGACTACATAACACTTCACCATTATTTGGGCCTAGAGGAAGGCATTGGGAAGTAATAAGTAGATGATGGGTTGCTAGAGTGACAGAAGCTTAAACCTAGTTTATGCGTTGCTTCGTAAGGGGCTGATTTGGATCCATATGTTACATGCTATGGTTATGTTTACCTTAATACTTTTGTTGTTGTTGAGGATGCTTGCAATAGAGGTTAATCATAAGTGGGATGCTTGTTCAAGTAAGAACAGCACCCAAGCACCAGTCCACCCACATATCAAATTATCAAAGTATCGAACGCGAATCATATGAACGTGATGAAAACTAGCTTGACGATATTCCCATGTGTCCTCGGGAGCGCTTTTCCTATTATAAGAGTTTGTTCCGGCTTGTCCTTTGCTACAAAAGGATTGGGCCATCTTGCTGCACTTTATTTACTTTTGTTACTTGTTGCTCGTTACAACCTATCTTATCACAAAACTATCTGTTACCACTTATTTTAGTACTTGCAGAGAATACCTTGCTGAAAACCGCTTGTCGGTGTCAAAACCGGCGGATCTCGGGTAGGGGGTCTGTGACGCCCCCAATTCGATCGTACACTAATCATACACGCAAACGTGTACGATCAAGATCAGGGACTCACGGGAAGATATCACAACACCACTCTACAAATAAAATAAGTCATACAAGCATCATATTACAAGCCAGGGGCCTCGAGGGCTCGAATACAAGAGCTCGATCATAGACGAGTCAGCGGAAGCAACAATATCTGAGCACAGACATAAGTTAAACAAGTTGCCATAAGATGGCTAGCACAAACTGGGATACAGATCGAAAGAGGCGCAGGCCTCCTGCCTGGGATCCTCCTAACTACTCCTGGTCGTCGTCAGCGGGCATCACGTAGTAGTAGACACCTCCAGTGTAGTAGGAGTCGTCGTCGACGGTGACGTCTGGATCCTGGGCTCCAACATCTGGTTGTGACAACCAGGTAGAATGGGATAGGGGGAAAAGAGGGAGAAAGCAACCGTGAGTACTCATCCAAAGTACTCGCAAGCAAGGAGCTACACTACATATGCATGGGTAAATGTGTAAAGGGCCATATCGGTGGACTGAACTGCAGAAAGCCAGAATAAGAGGGGGGATAGCTAATCCTGTCGAAGACTACGCTTCTGGCCACCTCCATCTTGCAGCATGTAGAAGAGAGTAGACTGAAGTCCTCCAAGTAGCATCGCATAGCATAACCCTAACCGATGATCCTCCCCTCGTCGCCCTGTGAGAGAGCGATCACCGGTTGTATCTGGCACTTGGAAGGGTGTGTTTTATTAAGTATCCGGTTCTAGTTGTCATAAGGTCAAGGTACAACTCCAAGTCGTCCTGTTACCGAAGATCACGGCTATTCGAATAGATTAACTTCCCTGCAGGGGTGCACCACATAACCCAACACGCTCGATCCCATTTGGCCGGACACACTTTTCTGGTCATGCCCGGCCTTAGAAGATCAACACGTCGCAGCCCCTACCTAGGCACAACAGAGAGGTCAGCACGCCGGTCTAAACCTAAGCGCACAGGGGTCTGGGCCCATCGCCCATAGCACACCTGCACGTTGCGAACGCGGCCGGAAGCAGAACTAGCCCCCTTAATACAAGAGCAGGCTTACGTCCAATCGGCGCGCGCCACTCAGTCGCTGACGTCACGAAGGCTTCGGCCTGATCACGATGCGGGATACCCATAACTACTCCCGCGTAGATGGTTAGTGCGTATATAGACCAAATGGCCAGACTCAGATCAAATACCCAGATCTCGTTAAGCGTGTTAAGTATCCGCGAACGCTGACCAGGGCCAGGCCCACCTCTCTCCTAGGTGGTCTGAACCTGCCCTGTCGCTCCGCCTCAAAGATCAACTCGCGGGTGCTCCTACGAGCCGACCCGTCTTTAATCACCACATGTATCAAGTATAAAGTATATAGTAATACCCGGATCACCTCCCGAGTGATCACGGCCCGATAGTATAGCAGCAGACGACAAATGTAGGGCCACAGATGGAAACTAGCATCCTATACTTAAGCATAGGATGCAGGTAAAGGTAACAACAGTAGTAGCAAGACAGGCTATGCATCAGGATGATTAACGGGAAGCAGTAAACATGCTACACTACTCTAATGCAAGCAGTTAGAGAGAGTAGGCGATATCTGGTGATCAAAGGGGGGCTTGCCTGGTTGCTCTGGCAAGAGAGAGTCGTCAACACCGTAGTCGTTACTGTAGCAGCGGGCGTCGGTCTCGGTGTCTAGCGAGAGAAGAGGGGGAAGAAAACAATAAATATAATGCAAACAAAAAGCATTGACGATGGCATGACATGACAAGGCGTGATGCTAGGTGCGCCCTAACGCGGTACGAGGTGGTACCGGTTGAAGGGGGAAAAACATCTGGGAAATTATCCCCGGTGTTTCGCGTTTTCGGACAGAGGAAGCCGGAGGGGGAAAGTTGCGTGTTTCGCTATGCTAGGGATGCGTGGCGGACGAACGGGCTGCCGTATTCAAATTCGTCTCGTCGTTCTGAGCAACTTTCATGTTGAAAAGTATTTTATCCGAGTTAACGGATTAAAAGATATGATTTTCTGAAGATTTAATTAATTTCTGGTAATTAATTATTTAAATTAATTCGAAATGAATTAATGACATCAGCATGATGTCATGCTGACGTCAGCAGTCAACTGAGTTGACTGGGTCAAACTGACATGTGGTCCAGTGGGACCCACCTGTCATACCCTGTAGGTAATTAAGGTCTTAGTTAAACTAAGTACTATTTAATAAACTAACTAGTTAATTAGCTTAATTAAACATGATAATTAACTTAATTAATTTAGTTAATTAATCATTAATTAATTAAATTCATTTCTATTTTATTTATTATTTATTTTTACTAATTAATTTTCTAATTCCTTTTTTTAATGGGGGCGTGGGCCCCGTTTGGCAGTAGCCTAGAGGGGGCCTAACAGGCGCTGGCGTTAGCGGGGCTGCGGGCTCCGGGCGGGGCGTACCCCGCCCAGCACGAGGGGGCAAGGCCGGCCGGCCGGAGCAGCATGCCGCGGCAAGGGGCAGCGCTGGCGGCGCGGCTAGCGAGCCGGCGAGGCAGGGGGAGGCGGTGCTGCAGGGGGGGCAGCAGCGGCGAGCGGCTGCTGGGGTGGCCGCTACGGGCGCGCGCGCGTGAGCGCTGGAGGCGCGGGCGCGGCCCCGCGCGTGTGAGCGCGCGTGGGTGGCGGTGGCGGGGAATAGCATGGGGGGGCGCGCACTACGCGGCACGGGCTCGCGGTGCGCGGCGGGAGCGAGGCAGAGGGCGGCGAGCGCGCGCGTGCGTGTGCGTGCGTGAGCGGCGGGTGGCCCGGAGCGTGAGCTCCGCCGCACGCGGGCACAGCCGAGCTGCGCGGACGGTGAACGGAGAGAGAGGAGGGGCGCAGGGACATGGGAAGGAGGAGGGCGGAGGCCGTGGCCTCACCGGGCTTCGTAGGGGCAACGACAGCGGGTGTCGAGGTGGGGGACGGGGACGGCGCGATGCGACGCAGGGGAGGACGACGGTGTGGCGGTCCGGCGAGGAGGCGTGGTCGAGGCGGCGTTCCGGGCGACGACGGGGCGACGAGGTCGGTGAAGGCCGTTGGGGAGGAGGACGGGGACATGAGGTGGCTGATCCGGCAACGAAGCTCGGCGGCGGGGCGCGGGATCCATGGTGGCAACGGCGACGTCAGCAGGGGCGCGGGCGGGGTTGAGCCCCGATCCAGATCGGGGGGCGAGAGGGAGGAGAGAGTGGGTGGGGAGAATGGGGGAGTGGGGGGTTACGGTTAGGGTTTCCCCCCTCCTGGGGATAAGGTATGGGCGGGTCGGCCGGCTGGGCCAGGTGGGCCGGCCTGGCCGGTGAGCTGGGCCGCCTGGCCCAGTTGCCAGGGGGGCCCTTTTATTCTTTTTTTTGCTTTTGTATTTTCTTTTCTTTTATTTCTGTTTTATCTTTGTTTCTTATTGTTTTAGTTTTTTGTGAAATATATACTTGGCATCTAATTTGGTATTTCAATTTAGTCCACTGCCACAAAAACTCTAGTCCCCAAATAATTTAGTTTGATATTTTATTTAATTAGTGCAGGCATTTAAATAATTAGTTTTGCTACTATTTAAATCATTATGGTGTAGTTAAGCATTTCATAAAAGTTTGGTTTCACCACCCCATTTACCTATGATTTATCCGACACATTTAGAACATTTTAGTTTTATTTTTGGAAAACTTTTGTTGTTTGCCTTAATTTCAAATTTGAATTTGAATCGTTTTCGAACTAACACGAGATTAGCGACAGTAACGAAGGTGACGTGGTGTCATTAGCAGAGGTTACTGTAGCTTGATTATCCGGGCGTTACAGGGTCCCGAACTATGCATCTAGGCCGGATGGTAACAGGAGGCAGGGGACACGAAGTTTTACCCAGGTTCGGGCCCTCTCGATGTAGGTAAAACCCTACGTCCTGCTTGATTAATATTATGGTATGGGTATTACAAGAGTTGATCTACCACGAGATCGGAGAGGCTAAACCCTAGAAGCTAGCCTATGGTATGATTGTTGATGTGTATGTTGTCCTACGGACTAAAACCCTCCGGTTTATATAGACACCGGATAGGGTTAGGGTTACATAGAGTCGGTTACAATGGAAGGAGATCTTCATATCCGTATCGCCAAGCTTGCCTTCCACGCCAAGGAAAAGTCCCTTCCGGAACACGGGACGAGAGTCTTCAATCTTGTATCTTCATAGTCCTGGAGTCCGGCTGAAGGTATAGTCCGCCATCGGACACCCCCTAATCCAGGACTCCCTCAGTAGCCCCTGAACCAGGCTTCAATGACGACGAGTCCGCGCGCAAATTGTCTGCTGCATTGCAAGGCGGGTTCCTCTCCAAGTACTTCATAGAAGATTTTGAACACAAAAGTAGTGTCCGGCTCTGCAAAATAAGTTTCCACATATTGCCATAGAGAGAATAATATTTAAGCAAATCTAATCTACTGACGCATTCCGTAGTGTGACATCACACCACGGCCAAGCTTTTATTCAAGCCGTTTTACTGTCCCATCTCAGCGTGTTATGCGAGGCGGTTTCCTTGGCATGTCTTGTTAAAGCAAGAGATCGTGTCCCCTTATTCCGGGATTCTCATCAATACGGGCGTGGGTAACCCAACCGCGCCTTTGATTATCGCGCTTGGGAGATAAGCGAGTTTTGCCAGGCTGGTGGGGACATGTAGTTGCGTCCACCCATATAAGGGGATAAGGATCCACCTTTTCACCTACGCCCTCTTCCTCCTTGCCTATCATTCTTGCGCACTCGAGCTCCAGCGCCCAAGTCCGCACTCCTCACCTCAACCTTCTCCAGCCATGTCCGGAGCGGAGGCAAGTGGATGGTCTCCTCCGTCACGGAGGGACACATCAAAAAGCTGAGGAAGGCCGATACTGGCTAGCGACATCGCGCACACGGCTTCCCGAAACGGGGCGGATCATCCCCCTCCCAGGCCCCATGAGAGGGTAGTATTCCTCCCCCATTTCTTCCCGGACTGGGCTCCCTCTGCATCCAATTTGTCCGGGGCTCATGTTCTACTACGGCCCTGGATTCCCACGATCTGGCCCCGAATTTTGTCCTCAACATCTCGGCGTTTATCATCGTGTGCGAGGCTTTCCTCCGCATCCGCCCCCATTTGGCCTATGGCTTCAAGACCAACGTCAAGCCAAAGGTGGTGCGGTCAACCAGGCGGAGTGCGTGAGGAGCCATGTGGGCAAGATGGCCAACGTCCTATGGCTCGAGGGCTCCTTTGTGGAGACCCTGAAGGGGTGGCAATCGGGGTGGTTTTACATCACCGAACCGCGCGACGCCGAATGGGTCGCACCCCCTGAGTTCCGGTCCGGACCCCCAACGCGGCTCACGTCCTGGAAAGAGACGGGCCTGTCGTGGGGTAAAAAGGAGAGCTGACCAGACTCCAAACATGCATCAAAACCCTGGTGGACAGGAAGCTTAAACTTGTCAACGTAGTCCAGGTTATGCTCATCCGCTTGATCCTCCCGTGTCAACAACGGGCTTTCAACCTGTGGGAGTTCGACCCGGCGCGGCACCAAACTCTGAGCAGGCTCTTCGACACGACGTACGAAAGATGCCTGGAAGGTGCTTTTCAAAGGGCGCCGTGGCTCCCGCATCCGCTACTGAGGATCCGCGGTTCAGTGCACAGCGTCACGCTCTTGCGGTAAGCTGTCTTTTTCCTTTTTACAGGGTACAGTGTTTCATAGTTTGACTCCATGCGGGATCTAAGCTCCCTTTCCTTTGACAGGACTGGCAGGTGACGTCCGGACAGATCAACTGTCCGCTCCTTTGCCCGAAGGCCCAGCGGACGCTCAATTGGCGAAGCTCTGCTGGTGCACCCTATGTGGGTGCCGGAGAAGAAGGCCAAGAAGAAGGCCACGGGGACTCGAAAGAGTGCCCGGCGCCCGGAGGTGTCGGATTCATCATCCGACGAATCCAAGACGCACTCCTCCCACGAAGATGAGGAGGAGAAGAAGAGACCCCTCCCCCTCCAGCGGGGGAAGGGAAGAAAAGGAAGGCCGCCCCAACTGGGGAGGCCGAAGGGTCCAAGAAGGGGAGAATCCCTCCTCCAGACTACTCCACCAAAGCCGACGATGGTGAAGAGGAGTGGCCGCCCAAGGCCAAGGCCCTGGCAAAATCATAAGTATCCGGATACCGAAGTGATTTCATAGTATTCGTTTATTGCACAGCTTTCCCTTATGTCGAATATGTTTATGCAGCCCACCCAAAGACCGGCTCGATGCGTCGTCGAGCGGCTCACTGGACTCGTCGGACATGAACTCACTGCCGACGGCTTCCTTCCCCCGCCCTACGGACGACACCGAAGTGTTGTCCCAACAGGGTCCAATCCGGGAGGAGGGGGTCCTGGAGGCGCCACAAGGCGACCTCCCGGACTCCAGGAGTAAAGGGGACGAAACCCCCCAGGGCTCCAAGTCCGGCCCTAGGCCGGACACCGCTCCGGAACCTTCAAAGGTTCCAGAGTCCGGCGGGGAACCTCCTTCCAAGAGGAGCAAACCCACCGTGGCGGCGACCTCCGTCCAACCGGAGGTGCCGGACAATATGTTAGAGGCGCTCCAAGGCGCCTCCATCAACGAGGGGCACCACACTATTATGAGTGCGGTGATCCAGAAGGTTCAGTCCACCAAGAGCGGACTGACTGAAGCTTGTACAAGCCTTTTAACACGCTTTGAGGTAAGTAAAGAATGTGTAAATAACATTACCGCATAGACAGTAGCCCCTGATGCTCTGTTTGGCGTTCGGAAAGAAAAGCCGAGTAGAGGATCAAATAAAAAATCGCAGGAGTCTAAAAAGAGTCAATATGCATGTGCAGGCTTCCCTGCTGGCGTCCGCCGCACTGTCTGCGGAAGTGGACGTGCTAAAGCAGAACCTCAAGCGGTCCGAGCAAGAGCTCGGACGTGCCAAGAAGCAGCTCGAGGACAATGAAGGTAAGAAATACCTTATGTAAATAAAATATATGTATATATAAAAAGGTGCAATTGCAAAAAATGACAGGATTATCGTGGCTATTGTAGGGGCCACGTCTGAGGTGGCAACCCTGAAGCAAGCGCTGCTCGAGGCCGAGAATAGGTCGGCCGCGGAGCGCGTTGAGCGAGAAAAGTATGAGGCCGAGGTTGGCAAGGGGCGGCAAGAGCTCCAGGCTCTCATGGAAAAACATGAGAGTTTGGAGCGTGACTCAAGGACGCGAGCGTCCGAGCTCGCGGCGGCTACTGAAAGTGCCAATTCTGCCAAGGCCGAATCCCAGAAGACCCTCCAGGAGTTGGATGAGGTGAAGAAGATAGCGGCGGGTAAGGCATTCTTTATGCAAAGTAAACACATAAGCGTGAGTTACGTGTTACTTACCCGAATCCGGAGTTCTCCAGGCGTGTTCGCAGACCTTCCCCGGAGTGTATCTGATGCCGCCGCATTCTATCGAGCCGAGGAGGGCAGCTCGACGGAGAAGGTGTTCTGGTCTCAGTACGCTGAGGCCGGACATCCCGTGCCCCTGAGCGACCAGTTGAAGCAACTGGTCGAGCTCCACGAGGCGGCCGAACTGGCCATGAAGGGCCTCATAGTTCGGCTGTGGCCTGGAGAGGCTCAGCCTGGGAGCTATTTCGGGCTGGTGCGGCGACTGGTGGAGGCCTGTCCCAGGCTCGAAGTCATCAAGCGCTCCGTCTGCATTGAAGGTGCCCGTAGGGCCCTTGCCCGTGCGAAGGTGCACTGGGGCAAGCTGGATGCTGAGAAGCTTGTGAAGGACGGGCCACCGCCGGGGAAAGAGCATCGTAAGCCCGAAAATTATTATAAGGATGTTCTGAAGGGTACCCGCCTTGTGGCGGAGGAATGTTCTATGGATGTAATTTTTGAGTAAAACTCGCTCGTTTTGTCCTATGCGCTGAAAACTTGTTCATATGCGCTTAGGCAATGCTGTTTGAATTTAAAATATTACCTTCTGTGCGGCTGTTTATCAATACTGAGAGATGGCGAGTCGTCGGCTTCTGCCCCCTTGCCGCTAATGCTGGGGTGTTCGAGGATAAACCTAGGCGCTCTTTTTCCCATATTTGGGTCCTTCGAGGGAGGCGCTCAGCCCGTCGAACGAGGCAATCGGACTATAATGCGTGAACACTCTCACTTAGCCATAGAATTCTATAATTTTAAATTTCGGCGAAGCCCCTAGTATTCGGAAGACCGAGTTCGGGGCGCTATCCACGCCTTGGCCAGACAGAGCCGACTCCTCACCCTAAACGGCATAAGTCTTTAGGGACTCGAAAAACCTCTCGAACAGCGACCAACTCTCGCCTCATCATGACGGTCAGTTTTAGCTTTCTCCATTGAGGTGCTCGACCCAGCTCAACCGGGGCACAATCGCAGTGGTTCTCCTAGTGCTACCTTAGCCGATATAGCGGAACGTAAGGCACCAAAACATAGGAGCCGGGCAAACCCAACTATTGACCCAAGACATGATTCAGAGCCGATGCATATAATGCTATAAGTTCGGGGTGCCGTACTTGTTAAAGTGTCCGGACTTCTCACACCATGTTGAGGGGTACGGAAGCCCCTGGCATATTTTGGCCGTACCAAAGTGTATGGGTGCAACATGTCGTTAAGGAACATATATAAATATATAAAAAAGTAATGCAAAAATAAACAAAAGCTATGCATTGTTTATTAGAAAGGGCTGCGATCAAAGCAGAACGATACAAATAATGCGATAAGCAAAAGGTTGGACTATGTAACATGTCCGCTCCAGGGGCAAGCTGCGGAATAATGTGCGAAATAGGTATACTGCTCGTGAGAGAGACCACCTGGGAGTTCCGTAATACGGCGTGGCTTGGCTGCTTCCCTGGTTCTTGCATCGTTTGTGCGGCAACTGAACTGCCAAACAGGCCTTCCGAAGAGTGGAGTCCTGAAAGTAAGAGAAAATTTAAAAAATCGACAGCCCCTGGTGTGGTTTAAGCCGTGTTTCGGGCTTGCCGTGGTGGTGCCCCTCCCCCTGTGCCCATGGTATCTCTAGAGCGTAGTTATGTACGCGAAGTACTGGCGTCACCTTTTTGCGAGGGTTGGGGTTGGGGCCGCATTGCTACGCCTGCTAGGATCGTGCCAGGCGGTCTTGTTGTAGGTTACTTCGGGCGCGTTTGACGGTGTCCGGTCGTTTAGTGTCCGGACTGGAGAACTGCCTAAAGAGGCTGCTTTGAACTTCCGCCGCAAGGGCCGCCGTGTGCTCCTCCGTTCGGAGGGAGCGTTCGGTGTTTCCATTGACCGTAATTACTCCTCGAGGGCCTGGCATCTTGAGCTTAAGGTATGCG
>NC_053028.1:388671339-388687134 GCF_003073215.2 Triticum urartu
ATACATTTGGCACCGTTTGGAAGGATTGCATTCGAACACATTGAATGTGATTCAAATGAGTTTGAATTAGGAAAACATTTTTGGAGAGTCCAAAAATGTTCGGAATATTGGTGGAGCTCCGGAAAATGGAGAAAGGATAAAAGCAAAGTTTGGGGACCAAACTTGAAGCGATAAAAGGCATGTGATTATTTGCAAGTGTGTTCATGGGTAAATCCAAAAGAATGGAAATATTTATAATAGCTCCGTAATAACGGGAGGATATGTTATAAAGAGAATCACCATGTGAATTCCCTCGGTTTAAATGGACCGAAGATCCATGCAATTTATTTAGTTGAGTTTTTAAAATGGGTTGCATGATGACATGATGCAATGATGAATGCAACGAACCAAACAAAACACCAACGAAACTCAGAACCCAAGGAAGGTATCTGAAGTTCCGGTCTTGGGAAGTCACACTTCAGGAGGTCCAAAGATAAGAAGACCCACCTTCTGGTGGTGGTTTATAAGTTCACCAAGTGGGTGGAGGCAGAGCCAGTCAGTAAGTGTGATGCAGCCACGACGGTTCAATTCATCAAGAAGGTGATTTTCCGGTTTGGTTTTCCACACAGCATCATAACAGATAATGGTACTAATCTATCCAAGGGTGCTATGGAAGAATTTTGTCAACGTGAGCACATCCGGCTTGACGTGTCATCAATGGCTCACCCCCAATCTAATGGTCAAGCAGAGAGAGCCAATCAAGAGATTCTAAGAGGCATCAAGCCCCGCCTTATGGTTCCTTTAAAGAGGACGCCAGGTTGTTGGGTGGAGGAGTTACTTTCTGTGTTATGGAGCATCAATACCACGCCCAACAGATCTACGGGTTAGACACCTTTCTTCATGGTTTACGGAGCAGAGGAGGTTCTCCCTAGTGACATCCGTCATGACTCACCCCATGTGGCGGCTTATGTTGAAGCTGATAATGAGAAGGCACGTCAGGAAGCACTTGACCTGTTAGATGAGGAGCGTGATATTGCAGCGGCACGTTCGGCGATTTATCAGCAAGATCTGCGTCATTATCACAGTTGTTGGGTTAAAACCAGAACGTTTCAAGAAGGGGATCTGGTGCTCCGGCTCATCCAGGATCAGACTGATATGCACAAGTTATCACCGCCTTGGGAAGGACCCTTCAGTGGTCAGCAAGAATCTGCACAACGGGTCATACTATCTTATCGATGTTCGAGAGCACAAAGACTCACGTAAATCGGAGGAGGAGACCCACCCCGTGGAATATAGCTCATCTTCGGCCTTACTACACCTGAGCCATAGGCTCCTCTTATGTACATATTATTGACAATGTAAATATATTATATCAATATAATAAACCTGCATCCCAGTTAAAGCGGGGCCTCTGCTGTTATTCCTTGAAAGGTTTTCGTTACATGGGGGCTTCTGTTTATAAAGCGGAGTTCTAGTTACCCATTGATAGGCTAACAAGCCACACATAAAAAACACTTGGGGGCTTGCCAAGGTCAAAAGGAGCCAAAGAGAGTGTTGTTAAACATCAAAGCCACAACTCAAAATATTACTAGGGGCTCTTTGCTTCTATAAGAACAAAGAGTCTATAACCTTGTAATAGGCTATAAAAGCTAGGCTTGGAAGCCAGGTGTATTCACCTAAAACCCGGGGTTATCCTGCCTTTTTAAGTAAGCCACTCTGTCCAGGTAATCCTGGTAGACCCGTCGAACGTCTGACAAGTCAATCTATAATGACCCTGAACTTGTCATAGTTAAAATGACGATTGGTTGATGTGAGGTCCATCTTATAAGGCTTTGTGAAATGGTTAACTCAGTGGCCTGGCAGCCCATGAAAAGCCTCGCTGTTTTTGCATATTTTCTTCTGAAATCTTTTTAATGTTTCTTTTTGAGTTGTTTTACTGCTAATTCGGTGTTTATTGACCTTTTTTGCTGTCAGATTATAAATCGTCAGTATGCATTCAACTATAATCCGGTGTTGATTGACCCGCGATCTTGGCTTTGACTACAAATCGCCAGTATGATATACGAATAAACCGGTGTTTATTACAACCCGGTCCGGCTTTATTATAAACCAGGCGAAACAGGGAGGAGTTATCAGTACTCAAGATTTGGGTTATCACCTTTACTACAGGAAGTTGGTGAGCCAACGATGTGATTCAATATCACAGGTATGATATATTCATATTTGATTGTCATTCAATACAGCCTGGTTATAAACCAATATATGTTGGGCATTATGACCCGTCCTGGTGATAAACCGCCAGGACACTTCAAACTTGTTATATGCAGAAACAGGTCAAATAGAGATGCTAAAGGATCATAAGCAGACATCACATAATCATGAACGGATTAACAGTATCATGCAGAAGTGAATATGCACGATGGCATAGAGACCAAGTGTTTCAACTAGCCTATTACAAGGCGTTTTTGATGCCCAAAAAGGATAATTGTCTTTTTCAGCAAGGATTGCAGTGTGCAGAAGACTAAACCGGCCATCCGGATCATGATTCTTCACCGGGCTGACTTGACGGTTGTGGATCGTTCTGTGCCGGCTCATCCTCCTCCTCTCCACCCAACGGCTGGAAGTAAAGGGTAGTCCAGTCGATTCCAGTTAGGGATCTAAATATAGCCTCGTCTCTTATAAGGGTGGAGGGGTCAACGTTAGGGGCATAGGTGTGCTTATGGATTGGCGGAATAAGATCTTCTACATCATGAGTTGGCGTAGGAAGTCGTTTGTTATCAGCATCATAAACCGGCTGATAATGAGAAAGATATGTTTCTTTGGCCAATTTGCTTGCTAATGGGTGCATTTCCTTTGTCAATGATCAAAGGTCGTCATTATCAAATGCTGACCTATCTTCTTTTATGCTCGGATAGCCGCATCCTATATTAGCCGAGTCAAGATTTGGTATCCAGGCTTTAGCCCGGATTAGCGCAGTCAGGGCACCTAATCTTGCAGTTGATTTCTTTAACTCGTCCAACCAGGCAGGCATCATTGACATCTTCTCGAGTTCTTCTTTGATCAAGGTTGGGGCGGTTTGTTATGAGCGGTAGTGCAAATGATCCGTTGGGCGCCGGTATATAACTGCTCTATAAGAGTATATGCAGCCTTCAACTTCTTCTGCATATCAAAGACCAGATAGATAATGTGAGATCCTACATCATTGAACATATTGATAAACTAGCAGTTCATGGGATAATACATGTTGAATCTTATCATAGGGGCACTTACCAAACACAGCACTAGTCATGGCATTGATTTGCCACTTCAAGCCAGCCAGTTCTTTTGCAACCGGATTAAGGGTTGTTTCAGCGTCCTCTGCCTGCTTTAGTAGAGTTGCCTTTTTAGCATCCCATCCTGCCTGTTCGCTTTTAAAGCCTTCTTTCAGTTGTTCCATGGCTATTAAAGCGCCAGTCATCTCCTCTTTGATCTTGGAAGTTTCTGCCTATTGGGACTTAATATTTTCCTAAAGGTCGGCAATTTGAGATTCTTTTTGGCTCAGATCGACCTGCAAGTGACATGTAAGGAGTTAGTAGTACATATCTGAAGTCCCAAGCACATAACAGGTTATACACTTGGCACTTGGGGGCTAATGCATATGGCTTTTATCAATTGACGTTTTCAAGTCCCAAGCACATAACAAGTTATACACTTGGTACTTGGGGGCTACATAGGCAAAGTTGAAGTATTACAAAGACCCGGTTCATGTTGATATCATAAACCGACCCTTAGGGGCTACTGGAGTTGACATTAGCAATTGGACAGAAGAGAAACAATAACGAAGGGTTAACAGTGTTTACCTCATATCGCTCCTTCATCAGGCCTAGTAAACCGGCTTCATAGTCGCGGCTGGTATATAGGCGGTTCAAGAAGCCAGAATGAATCTCTTGGGCATTGAGGTGGGCATTGCTACATAAGTCTGCTTTCCACTTGCCCTTATCCATAGCAGAAAATTCTTCCTTGGCACTATGCTTTGATAAAGTGATAGGATTGCCAAGGGTGGTGTGTCCAACACCGGTAATCATGATATCATTTGTGTTATCTTCAGCAGTCTTAGGCGGGCTCGGCAGTTTATCAGCCGTTTATGCCGGGCTCGGCTTTCAGCAGACTGGCTTCATTGGATCTGTCCTCCACCGGTTCAACAAAAAGTATCCTGAATCTTGAGGAACTAAATCATTCTAAGATAACATCGGCATTCGGCTCAAATTGTTCTGGATCTGTTTCTGGGTGTCATCAGCCGGTTATCATCAGTCGGATTAATCTTTCAGCTGCTTATTCCAATTTGGCATTTTTGCTGGCTCTGGCCTTGGCCCTGAAAGGACAGAACATTAAAGGTTAGTATAGCACTAGTATAAAGCGGCCAAGAGTTAAGTTTAAAAGTGCTCACCCAGGAATAGTCTTGAGAAGGAGGGGGTTGTGTGGCCGTTGACTCGACGGATGATGAATGAGCTGTTCCTCATAGTTTGAGTCAGACGGATTAACAGGTTGCCTAAAATAACCCACCTTGGGATAAGAAGTCAGAAATGTATGAGACCTCTGATCGATTTCCGGGTTGGAGTGTTTCGGTAACCGGCTGAAGTTAACTACATGACCGCTGTGTCGGTCGTGGGCGAGGCTTCATGCTGCTTGTTTCTTCTCAAAAAAAAAGTTGGGATCTCAGATAAGCTAGAGGGGTATGAAAATTTTATTTTCCGGATTGGCTTGACGGGTTTTCTATGTTGGCTGAGGATCTGAACCGGAGGAAAGAATAAGTACCTCTACATCTTCAGCCGGCTAGCTTCAGCGTCCTCCTGATAAGGGTCATTGTTAATAAGGTGTAATGAAAATGAACTAAGAGGAATCAAGTTCTACCTCTGAGTCCCGAATTATCAAGATCCTCATCGAAGTTCAACCCAGTGGGTTCATATGTTTTCCTTCTTGGCAGGTCCTTTAGTAACCTTGGTCTTGGGGCGAGGCGTCTTTGGCGGTTTATTCCTGGAGGTTTCCTTCTTCCAGAAATGGATCATCACCCTGCCAAAAGATTGACAAAGGTTATAAAGAAATAGTTAAGAATATCAGGTACAAACAGGAGCTAGGCAATTCTTAACAGCTGGCGGTCATTCAATACGCAGAAGGACTTGACCCTGGTTTTGGCTACAGATAGCCACCGATTCATCCATATATCTTTTTAAACAGCTTCAGTGATTTCAGCGTCAGAACAACTGAATGTCAAGTGTGCCGTTGAGGTTCTTGAGTCCCTGTGTACTCGGCGCATTAAACCGGGGCGACGACTTAAAGGCAAAATACTTCCCAAAAGATATACATCAATGAACAAAATCAATTCATGTCAAACAGTTAGCCACAAAGGCTTCTGAGCTTGGCGAGTATGGAGCATATTTGCCCTGTTCCTTTTGCAACTCACCTTTGGGGGAAATGGGATGTGTGTTGGTGAGCCGGTGAGAAAGGTAACCCAACAAGGATTCTCATCTCAGGGGAAGGTATCATTGCAATAGAACCAAGTCCGGTTCCAATCCTAGGATGACTATGGATGCTTGGCGTGAGGGAAGCTGACGTCTTTCCCTTTTGGAATTGAAGGTGCCGCCAGTTCAAGTATTGGGTCCCATCTACAAATTCGGTGCATGCGGTTTAGGTAAGAAAAAGTCCCTGAAACAGTTCAAACAGTCGGTCTTCTTGCAGATAAGCCTCACAAAACAACTTGGAAATTACAAATATTGGAATACCGAGTTAGGTCCAATATTCTTGAGGGTGGAATCTGAAAGCTAGCAAGCACATCAAGATTTTTTTTTTGACCCGGGAAGGTTTAAAACCACGGCTCAGATGATCAAAAAGGACAACTATCTTGCCATCCTTGGGTGTAGGAAGGATTTTCCGAACCAGGGCTCGCCAGTGGATTTCACTCTGCTTTGGTAAAGCGCTAGTGATAACACATCCTTTCAGATCTTCTTCCTATTCCGGGATGGAACCCAGTTACAAGCAATAGAAGGTCTTGCCATTTCTTAGACAACCTGAAGGGAAGGTTTGTGCTGGTTTAAAGATTCATGTTGACAAGCATAAGGCGTTGCAGGTTAAGAAGATAAAGGTTATTCAGGCAATGCAAAATTATTAAACCGGAAGTTGATTGCTATTACAAATGATAAAAGCAATTGGCAGTTTACAAGGGGACTAATGGTATATGGCAGGTTATTTCTAAAGGATAAACCTGCCTATATGGACAGTCAGAGTATAGATCTAAAGCCGAAAAAATGGCTAAGTGAAGAAGAACCAAGTTTCGTAGTTTTACATTTTAGAATTTCAGATCTACCGCATGTCAGGAAAAAGGAAAATATTCAGACTAAGGGTTTGGTGCTTGAGCAGTTCATGAAGTTCCAGATCAGGTTTTTCTACGCAAAAGGGATGATCTAATGCCAAAAGAGGACTGTCATCTACCCGCACAAGAGTGTATTATGTTTGGATTATCATGTAGGCTATAAACGAAGAACAGGGGAAGAACATTCGCAAAGTTCCATGAGCCTTGTGCGAACCCTAAAAAGGATCTACAGAGGAAAGAAGAAGAACTCATCGAGGCTGTTGAAAAGCGGAAAGGCGCCACAGTTCTCTGTCGAATCAGGTTGATGCAGCGGGCGGTGTTGGGGCAGATGAGAAGGTCGACGGGCGGCAGGGCAATGCTCGAGTGCTGAGGGTGACGCGAGGAGGAAGAAAGACGAAGAGGCAAGGGGAGAAAAGGAGGGACCCTCGGCCCTATTAATAAGACGAAGGGATAAGCGACAGGCGGGAATCGAGGAGCCCAAAAAATGGATAATGTCCCAGAGTTGTCGCCTCGATTTTTGGAGGCTCATTAATAAAGTAAGGTATATACGATTTTTTAATGAACATGTGACGTCATGGAGGTTTTATTATAATCCTGGAAGATGACGTCATGGCGGATTACAAGGTTTACTCAAAGGTACTTGAAGAGGAAGATTATCTAAGTGTTTGAAGATTGACAATGAAAGGTTTCAAATCGATCTGGGGCCATAATGTTGGAGATATAACTACTGAAGTATAAACCGCCAAGAGGGGATGAGTTATACCATAAAGAGTTATCCATATTGAAGCCCATGAAGACAAGGAGCATGGCGCTTTACCTATAAGAGATCTAAGGCCCAGGGCCCAAAGGAAGAACTAGGGCCCGTAGACATAAACCGCCATAAGGAGGCGTGTAACTTGTGTTGTAAGATAGGAAAGGATAGAAACCCGAGCTGGACAAGTTTATGAAGCCGGCCGGGGATTCTGTAAACCACCGGCCGTCAACCTGTATAAAGGGACGACCCGGTGGCGGTTCAAGAACAAGAAACAACAACTCGAGAGCCAGGGCAAGCAAATTCGCTCCCTGGTCATCGAAACCCCTAGCAATCCATCATAACTTGAGTAGGCTTTACCTTCACCGCAAGTGGCCAAACCAGTATAAATCCTTGTGTCCTTAGTCGGCTCTAACCCCTTTAAGCTACTACGCTGCGATGGCTCCACGACTAAGTCCTCAGACTAGGACATCTCCCGTGACAATCCACGACACCCGATGTTTCACATTTTTGGATAGATGAACCAGAGGGGGAAAGTTGCATGTTTGCTATGCTAGGGATGTGTGGCGGACGAACGGGCTGCGTATTCGGATTCGTCTCGTCGTTCTGAGCAACTTTCATGTACAAAGTTTTCCCATCTGAGCTACGGTTTATTTTATATTAATTTTAAAAGATTTACACATTTTTAGAATTTATTTAATTATTTTAAATCAACATTATCCAGAATAGTGTTTGCTGACATCATCATGACGTGACGACAGCAGTCAACAGGGCATTGACTTAGTCAAACTGACGTGTGGGTCCCACATGTCATACTCTTTTTATTCTAATTAAGGTTTAACTAATCTAATTACTGCTTACTTAATTAACAATAGTTAATTAGCTTAATTAAACATAATTAATTAATTAATATTTTTATTTATTATTTATTTATTTATAAATCTTTTTCAAACGTTTTGAGGGCTGGGCCCCAGCTGTCATTGGGCCAGGGTCATAGTGGGCACCGGGCGCAACGGGTGACGGGCACCAGCCCGAGCAAGCGCGCGCCCAGACCACAGCGAGGCGACGACCACCGCAGGATGCTGGAGCGGCGCGGTGCCGGGTGCCGGAACGACACGATGAGGGGAGGGGGGTTGTAGTGTGGCGGAGGGCGCTGGCGTTAGATTCACCAGGCGTGGGCGACAAACGGCGGGCAGTGGAGGAGCAGCAGTTGCAGCAGCGAGCAGATGGTAGGGGCGAAGCATGCAGCGTGACGACGGCAAGGCGGCACGCGGCCATCGGCGCAGTAGGGCGCCGAGCGCGGCGGCTGTGGGCGCGAGCGGCGGGGACCGCACGAGTGCCAGTGAGGCAAGGCAGGGCGACGACGCAAGCGAGATGCATCAGGGGAGGCAGAGCTTGCGCAGCTTCGAGCACGGTTGTGGCAGGCTGAGGCGTGGCCGAACCCGGTCGGGGGCGCGGTGAGCAGGCTTGGCCGATGAGAGGTCGCAGTGTGGGCGACGGAGCGGGGTGGACGCGGCTGTGGCCAGCGTCGGGTGCGGCACGGCACGCACGCGGGGGAAGCCAGGGCGTGAGGAGCACGGCGCCCGGACGTGGTCACGTGGACACGACGGTGAGCAGAGAAGGGTTTGAGGGGAAACAGATGGGGGAGGCTCACCGGCCCTGTAGATGTGCAAAGGCCTGCTCGGCGAGGGGCTGAAGTTGTGGTTCCAGCGACGGGGCATCGAGGCAGCGGGTGGCGGCGTCGGGGGACCTTCAAGATCCAGGAATGGGGAGGAGGACGAGGGCGGCGAGGTCTGGCGGTGAGGGGCGCTGGCGTGGTGGCGGGGACGAGGAGGCGTCCGGTGAGATCCAGCGGGCTCGAACGGCGTCGACGCCACCGAGGCAGAGACGAGGGGCGTCGGGCGGGGGCGAGGGGGATCTCCCGATCCAAATGGAGAGGGAGAGGTGGATCGGGGGGAGTGGGGTGCGTGGGGGTAGGTTAGGGTTATGGTGGAAGGGGGAGTGGGTAGTAGGCAGGGGGTGGGCCGGCCCATTCGGGCGGCGAAGGCCAGCTGGGCCACTTGGCCTAGCTGGGGGGGGGCTTTCTGTTTTTTTCTTTTTTCTTTTCTATTTTGTATTTTCCTTTTCTTTTATTTAATTTCCTTTTTTGTTTTGGCTAATTGTTTGGGCACCAAATGAGTTTTGTAAAATATGAGAGCTGGCCCAAAATTCACATCACAATATATCCTACCACCAAAAACTAGTTTGGGGTAAATATCATTCCATATTTATTTTGTATTAATAAAAGGTCATTAAATAATGTTTTCAGTCACCGTTTGAGGTTGTTTAAGTCACTTTTCAAATTTCAATAATGTTGCTTACAATTTTATCATAGCCTCTGACTTATCTACTATTTATTGAACATCTTAGTTTTAATTTTTGAAAACTTTTATTGTTTGCTTGATTTTGAATTTGAATTTGAATCGGTTTCGAACTAACGCGAGACTAGAAACAATAACCGAGGTGACGTGGCATCGTTAACGTGGGGTTACTGTAGCCTAATTATCCGGGCGTCACACTATTCCTTATTCCTTATATCAAGAAATTACGAATGACATAGCACCTGCAGAGATACAAGACATAGATTGTAACAGCCCGGATGTAACTTTCCCTATTTGTACTCCAACTCTTGCCGTTTCCGGCGTTAAGTTATATTTATTTCCTCGGGTTCAGGTTTCTTGTCTCCATGTGTTGTTGTCGTTGTCATGCATCTCATATCATGTCATCATGTTCATTGCATTTGCATACGTGTTCATCTCATGCATTCGAGCATTTTCCCCGTTGTCCGTTTTGCATTCCGGCGCTTCATTCTCCTCCGGTGGTCATTTCTAACTTTCTTTCGTGTGTGGGGATTAAACATTTCCGGATTGGACCGAGACTTGCCAAGCGGCCTTGGTTTACTACCGGTAGACCGCCTGTCAAGTTTCGTATCATTTGGACTTCGTTTGATACTCCAATGGTTAACCGAGGGACCGAAAAGGCCTTGTGTGTGTTGCAGCCCAACACCCCTCCAATTTGGAGCAAAACCCACCAAACTCTGCTCCATATCCTAGAGCGTTCGATCACGATTGCGTGGCCGAAAACCGCACCTCATTTGGACTCTCCTAGCTCCTCCTATGCCTATATATACACCCCCCATTCCAATTCGCGGATCCTCTCCTCCCCCAAAACCCTAAAATCTCAGATCCGCCGCCGTCCGGACGTGTCCGGCGGCGCCGGACACGTCCGGCCAGCCCCGCCGCTGCCACGTGGCGCCACGCCACTCGCCGCCCCAGCCGGCCCGCAAAGGCCCGAGGCCGGCGCTCCCGCGCCGCCTCCCGGGCCGCGCCACGAGCCGCCGCCCTCCTCCACGCGCCGCCGCCGCCCACAGCCGCCGCCGCCGCCCGCAGCCGCCGCCGCCTCCGCCCGCAGCTGCCGGCCGCCGCCGCCCGCTCCGCTGCGGCCGGGACGCCGTGCCGTGCCGCCCCTCGCCCCGGCCGGCCCCAGCTCCGGCCCGGCCACCGGCGACCTCGCCGGATCCGGCGTCCCCAACCCCGGCCGCCGCCGCCCTCGACATTCCGGCGGTGAACAGTAACTCCGGCGGCCTCGTAATCCGCACAGATCTCAGATCTGAAATCCTAACCCTAGGTCATTTTTCGTCTAAGTCCTCAGGATTTTAGCTCATATGCACATGTTTGCATCTCCGTAACTTTGCATCCGTAGCTCCGATTTGGGCATATAGCATATCAAAATGTTCACCTCAGAGAGTACATCATTTCTTTCCATTTCATCCTTTTCATTTGAGCTCATCTTGATGCCCAAAATGCTGTTAGAAGGAGGCTTCGTGAGTTAATTGTCAGATCTGCTAGTTCATCTTAGACTTTTGTCATTTTTGCCATGATTGTTGTGTGCATGATATGCCTATGAGTCCTTCATATGTTTTGTTAAGGATTTTGTTATCTTTCCAGAGGTGCAACCCATGCATTTTTGTGATGTGTGTGGTGACTTGTGCAAGCTTGCAAATTGAGGCACCCGGTAAATCTGTTTTCAGGGACTTAGTAGTTTTCACTAAGTCTGGGATTATTTAGTTCATGATGCCATATGTTCTTGTTGTTTCCTAGTGATCCCTGCCCCTTTTGAGGATGATCAGTAAGGGAGTTTTGTTAACCTTGTAGTGCTTTATCCATCCATGTCTTTGTTTGCAATTATGGAGCACCCTATCTTGAGTCAATCGAGCTCTACTTTTGCTTCGTTGTGAATCTGGGCAGATCGTCAACTTGTTTGCGATTTTGCCGATGTTATTGTAGTTGATCCGTGCATGCTATACTATTTTTCTTGCCATGTATAGCTTGAATTTTGTGCCTTCTTAAGGGATGTATGCTTGTATTTCCATGACTTGCACCGTAGTGAGTGCATCGAGCTCGTAAACATGCCTTCGTGAGTTATGTTTCAGCATGTCCCAGTTTTCACTAAGTCTGAAAACTGATTATGTTTTGCTATGTTCGTGTGCTTGTTAGTATATTTTGTGATCCCTTTTGGCTCAAGGTCACTAAGCGACTTTTGTTAAGCCTGTTGATAAGCTCCATGCCATGTCTTTCTTTGTCATGTTCAGGTCCTGTAGCATGTTGTTTTGTTGCTCCAAAGAGGGCTATATGATCTGAAATTCCAGAAAAGTGTTAATTTCACCAAGTCTGAGATCTGTTTTACCATTTGCGTTTTTGTCATGCTTGTTTGAACCTCCTAATGGATGAATTGGCCATAGCTCAGTGCTAGACTTTTGTTAAGCATCTTGTGTGCATCCCTTCCATGTATTTTGTTGTCATGTTTGGATGCTGTAGCATGTTCATTCCATTGCATTTAGATGCCTACTTGCTGTAAATCGCAGACCGGTGTCATTTTTGAATCGCTTGCCATTTCCAAACCGTAACTCCGATTCCGGGGTTCTTTATATCGTTTTCAAGCAATTTCATCTCATCTTTCCAGTGGCGCCCTTGGAATTCCAAGTTGAGGCCAGGTTCATGCATTTCCTGTCATATCTTGCATTTTGCATCCCGCATCGCATCCCGCATAGCATATCATCATTTCATTATATTGCTTGGTCTTGCACGTGGTTGATTGTATCCTTGTTGCTTGTTTGTCTTGTTTGGGTAGAGTCGGGAGACGAGTTCGCTACCGAGGAGCCCGTTGAGTTTGCTTTTGAGGTTCCAGTCAACTCTGACAACTGTGTAGGCAAGATGATCATACCCTCGAAATCACTACTATCTTTGCTATGCTAGTTTGCTCGCTCTTTGCTATGCCAATGCTACGATGCCTACCATTTGCTTGTCAGCCTCCCAATTGCCATGTCAAACCTCTAACCCACCTTGTCCTAGCAAACCGTTGATTGGCTATGTTACCGCTTTGCTCAGCCCCTCTTATAGCGTTGCTAGTTGCAGGTGAAGATTGGAGGCCGTTCCTTGTTGGAACATCTTTTATTACTTGTTGGGATATCATTATATTGCTATGTTATCTTAATGCATCTATATACTTGGTAAAGGGTGGAAGGCTTGGCCTCTCGCCTAGTATTTTGTTCCACTCTTGCCGCCCTAGTTTCCGTCATATCAGTGTTATGTTCCCAGATTATTGCGTTCCTTACGCGGTTGGGTTATAATGGGAACCCCTTGATATTTCGCCTTGATTAAAGCTTTTCCAGCAATGCCCAACATTGGTTTTACCATTTTCCACCTAGCCTTTTCTTTCCCTGGGGTTCTGCAGACTCAAGGGTCATCTTATTTTAACCCCCCCCGGGCCAATGCTCCTCTGAGTGTTGGTCCAACTGAGCGATGTCCGAGGCTACCAGGGGCAACTCTGGGCTGGCCTACCCGACGTCTAGCTCATCTGAGTGTGCCTTGAGAAAGAGATATGTGCAGCTCCTATCGGGATTTGTCGGCACATTCGGGCGGTGTTGCTGGTCTTGTTTTAACCTGTCGAAGTGTCTTGAGTTACCGAGATACCGAGTCTGATCGAAACGTCTTGGGAGAAGGTATATTCCTTCGTTGACCGTGAGAGCTTGTCATGGGCTAAGTTGGGACTCCCCTGCAGGGATTGAACTTTTGAAAGCCGTGCCCGCGGTTATGGGCAGATGGGAATTTGTTAATGTCCGGTTGTAGATAACTTGAACCTTAATTAAATTAAATGAATCAACTGAGTGTGTTGCCGTCATGGCCTCTTCTCGGCGGAGTCCGGGAAGTGGACACGGTATTGGAGTTATGTTTCCGCAGGTTGCACTCTAGTTTCTCGCTCGTGCTTTGCTTCATCTTCTCGCTCTCCTTTACGAATAAGTTAGCCACCATACTTGCTAGTCGCTTGCTGCAGCTCCACTCATATTTTACCTTGCCTTACCCTTAAGCTCAAATAGTTTTGATCGCCAGGGTGCGAGATTGCTGAGTCCCTGTGGCTCACAGATTACTATATCACCAGATGCAGGGCCAGATGATTCCGCTCCACGAGACGCGTACGAGCTCAAGTGGGAGTTCGACAAAGACTCTCAACGTTACTACGTTTCCTTTCCCGATGATCAGTAGTGGTGCCCAGTTGGGGGTGATTGGGACCGTGTCGCATGTTGGGTTCTCTTTTATTTTGGCGCCGTAGTCGGGCCATGAGTGTTTGGATGATGTAATGTTATTTGTGTTCTTGATTGACGTGGCGAGTGTAAGCCAACTATGTTCTCCCCTTTATTATTCATATAACATGGGATGTTGTGAAGATTGCCTAACTTGCGACATATGCCTTCAATGCGATTATGTCTCTAAGTCGTGCCTCGACACGTGGGAGCTATAGTCGCATCGAGGGTGTTACAAGTTGGTATCAGAGCCTTCCCCGACCTTAGGAGCCCCATTGCTTGATCGTTTTTAGCGGCCGAGTTGTGTCTAGAAAAATGTTTTATGTCTTTAGGAATTATATATCGGAGAGCTTAGGAATTCTTTTTACTTCCCAGTCTCCTCATCGCTCTGGTAAGGCATCCTGACGTAGAGTTTTGACTCTTCTCTTCTCAAATTTCACTAAATTTTTTTTAGGATCACGCGGGTATCTTGGAATCGTTCCGATAGTCTTATGATGAGAACATTGTCTTGGTGCCTCCTGTCAGGGGTTTAGTGGAAGTGTCCCGGGGAGTTGAGCTCTGAGGTGTTGTCATCATAATTTTATCGTTGCAGTTCTGGAATACCTGAGTCTAGTACGCCGACATCGAAAATCTCTTTTATGCAGTTCGTTGGTGAGATAACCTCGACGCCACCCAGTACTGGGGCGGGAGTTCAGGAGTATCGCCATAACTTGTATAACGGATGCTTTTCGAAGGTTGAGGTAGATGGTTTCTGAAGTTTTCTTGGTTATGTGTTGAAGGATGGATACAGCTGGATGTAGGATTTGCTAGTTTGGGTGAGATATTATGCTTCCCCTGTATCCCCAACACCTGATTGCATAACGGGAAAGGTTCGGGAGTTTCATAGGTGGGAATTCTAGTAGCTCTAGTTCTTCTTCCACGAATATTGGTTTGAGATTGGGATTTCTTACCGATTATTCGTTCTTGATCCGTACCTTGTTGATTTATTTCTCTACCTTAATTCTGCGTGGCTTCTCAATTTATGGATATGTGACCATTTCAAGAGGAATGCATTCGTTCATTTTGTTCGGATGTGAAGACTATATGTTGCAATTTTCATTCCGTTGGATTCAGCTTCAATAATTATCTGTCAATGTGCTAATGGTGGTCAACCTCTTCAGGATGGCTCCTCCAACGCGCACGACTCCGAATCCTGATCCGCCACCACCTCCACCTCCTCCAGAGGCATGGCAAGCTGTGATGGCCGCAACCAATGCAAATACACACTTGATCATGCAAATTCTTCAAGAGCGCAATCAAGGCAGTCAAGGGAATCAAGGCAGCAATCAGAGTCACTTTGCTACACTCAACCAGTTCCTTGCTAATGGTCCAAAGACTTTCAGCAATTGTGTTGAGGCAACCGATGCTGACGATTGGCTTGTGGATCTGTGTAAGCATTTCGAGTGCAGTAACGTCAGGCCTGAGGACTTTGTTAAGTTCGCTTCCTTCCAACTCAAAGATCAAGCTGCAGAATGGTTCCAACAATACAAGGACTCCAGAGGTGGACGTGTTATCACTTGAGATGATTTCCGTCGAGATTTCCGAGCTCATCATATTCCGCAGAGCGTGGTTGAAAGCAAGCGTGAGGAATTCCGCAATCTGAAGCAAGGCTCTTTGTCTGTCTATGACTACAACAAGTTGTTCCAGAAGCTTGCCCGCTTTGCCAAGTAGGACGTCCCTGATGAGAAGAGCATGATATATCAGTTCAGGGGTGGTCTCAGAGAAGATATTCAGCTAGCTCTTGTTCTCTTTGAGCCCTTGAGGTACGATGAGTTCTACAACATGGCACTGAAGCAAGAGGCTGCTCAGTTGAGGTGTGATGCTTCCAAGAAGCGAGTCAGAGATGTTACTCCTTCTTCCTCTACTCAAGTGGCCAAGCAGCAGAAGTTTTGGCTTCCTCCTCCTCCGTTCCGTCAGCCGTATCAGCAGAAGAGCAAAGGTGGCAGTGGTTCTTCCCACCACCCAACCCTGGCTTTCAAAACAAGACTTCGTCTCAACCTTCAAGATCGAGTGCTCCGTATCACCGTCCACTTTCAGAGGTCACGTGCAACAAGTGCCAAC
>NC_053028.1:388688134-388719744 GCF_003073215.2 Triticum urartu
GTTTATAATTCCAGTAGGGATATGATATTTCCGGAACTGATCCGTGAATTTCGACCAGGTGATTTCCTCATCAGCAGGCAACATGGCTTTTATATTTCCCCACCATATGGCAGCAGCGCCTTCAAGATAATGAGTTGCAAATGGAACTTTATCACCTTCTTCAGTACGAGCAATCTCATGTTTCCTCTCAATGGTTCGCAACCAATCGTCTGCTTCCAAGGGGTCAATAACCTGACTGAAACTGGGAGGCTTGGTCCTTTGAAAATCTGACAGCTTTTTGTGATGACCGTTCTGATTCCCATTCTGCCCAACCATAGCTTGCACACTTTTTAAAATTTCAATCAGATCATTACTCCGCCTTTCCTCAAACATATGTAGCAGTTGCTCGGTGGAGGGCGGATTTGGCGGTGGAGGCGGTGATGGAACGTACGACTCGGGGGAGTGTCCTGCCTGTCGTGCGGAACGACGAATAGGAGTAACTTAGCGAACGTTTCTACTGCTTCCTCCCCGCGGCATCCTATTGTGATTTTTTCCAAGACAACACAACCGAGATCAGAAGCATTCAAAATAAATTGGGGAAAGGCCAGCAACAAAAGCCCGAGAAAAACCGAAATGATGAATAAAACACGGTGAAAGAAATAGAGTTCCAACATAATTATACATAGACTCATACATGAAAGATACATAACATGCTAGGTTCAACTACCCTCATACATGAAACGAAACATCATGACTCGTAAGACTACACTTGTACATCATCCAGACGACTGCAAATACTTAGAAGCTCTACTGCTCTGCTGGGGCTGCGGGGTCCTCTCCTGACTCGGATCCTGAACTGACTTGGTTAACTAAGACCTCCGAGTTAAAGGTAACACAGCGACGTTGCCTCGAGGGCTCTCCCTCAGGGGCAGGTGCAGGGTGAAGCATCGGGGCTACAGGAGTAGTGAGAAGTGAAACCCACTCAGTAGGAGCACTGAGAGGATTCACGGTCGAGGTGCCTGAGCTACTCGGAGGAGTAACCGGTGAAGCAGGGGAACTAGAACTGAATGGAATATAATGAGTAAATCCCAGGGAGGATGGAGTAGTGGCAGATCTAGTAGAGACTAGAGTAGATGCTAAAGCAGTACAGGCATGAGTCAGCTCTCGAGCTAGCTCGTGGATAATAAGATAGCTAGCGGTGATGTAATGAGCAAGATGGCTAGCAACACTATCGGACTCCGGATCAATGATAGGGAAGCAGACACAACCATTGTCGTGCAGAGAAGGATAGTAGTAGAAACCTGCATGATACTCACACACTGAGCTAGCTAGACGCTCCCAGTACACATGATAAATTGGATCGTCACCGAGTGGGTACAGCCGACGCCACACGTTACGAAGAAGATGCAGCGACGTTTACGGCATCAGCTGCAACTGGCACGAATACAACACCGGAGCCATCTACACTCACAACAATTAGTAGGTTAGCATAAAAATAAGACAAGTATATGCAATGCAACAACCAGCTACCAATGCTACCGGCACTCAAAGTAAACTCGTATCTACCGTCAAGTAAACACGTCGTAGTCTAGCATGGCCTACAGTCAGCGCAGCTCTGATACCAATCGATGTGGCAGCCCGGCTTAGAACAACCGGTTTACCATGCATTGCCAGCCCAGAGACCATGTATTCTGGCAACACACAACATCTTGGTACAGAACACAACCGCTTTATTGATGCTAGCGGATCAAAGTTTACATTACAACATGTAGCGAGGCCAAGCGGCACACACGGTACGGCTGAACAATATGTACATTATTTAGTGAACATAAAGGCCTCGATCATAACAACTACGCAACAGCGGAACAACATCGTAGCAGAAGCTCCATAGCACAGGGACACCGATGTGGACACAATCTAGACTCCGACAGCATTCCTCTCCAATAAGGCTTTTCCTGAAAGCTAGCATGAGACGCCAGGTCAGTACATTGAATGTACTTGCAATCTCACAATAGACATAGACATAATGACAAACAATATCATGATATTTAACCAATTATTAATAATGCAACAATATATTCAACATGCTGTGATCATATCCTTGTGAGGAAAAATTCCTCTTACCAACGGTGATCACTTCTTCAATCACCACCGTACCAACCTCAAAATCTTAACCAAGAATATCTTGTGATCCTTCCGGCGATCACAACCTTGACCCATACTAGGTCTAAAACAATGATCCTTCCGGCGATCACAACCACGACCAACACTTGGTCCTGTCCAACCTGATGGCCTTCCCACCATCATCAACAGTGCAGAGTTCATAACTTAGTGCGCATGTTTTATTAAATGTTGACCCATGGTGTGACCTACTTTCGAGCGTGTCTATAACCGTGGACTCGGCTATCGATAGACTAATACACTCAGAGGTAGCGCAATATAGCCACACCACGGAACCCATGGCCTCGTACTCCCATTCAGGTGGACCAACTGCATTCCGACGAAATAACTCCATTGCCATGGCACTCTCTCGGCCACTCCGACCCACTCCCAACTGGGCTAGTCCCGGGTGGCCCCGTGTCTACCAAAGACACAACGACCACCGTCGTGGCCAAAACGTCCCTCACGGGGACCGGTACCAAAAATCTCAACAACGGGCACACAAGGTTATGTCTGCTTATCGGGCCAGGGAACTGCACGCCCATAACCTTCCCTTGTTGGGTCACCGACCAGAGGCATGACAACAGACCGAATAAAGGCCTTCCCATACAGGCAAATGTGGTTGCACTCGGAAAAACTCGATTCAGTGGCACCATGACCCGGTCAACGATATATTCAAGTTGTATTATTATCAGGTTCAACTTAAATTGAAACTAACCGGTGTCATAGTATGCCATGAAGTGCAACAATAACATATGCATCACATATTAACGGAAAAGACTGAGTCAACTATATCCACACTAAGCATAACCATCAACAACTGTTGACACTCCTCTTGTCATGATTAAACCTCACATTAAACAGAATCTTTTCTAATAAGTTTTATCATTTTTCTCATGGAAGAAAAATAAATTCAATTAATTACTTATATCCATAACCATATTACTTCTACCATAGCAAAAATTAATTCTAGTCTCTTTATGAACGTAGTTAGCTCTAAACTTTCTGTAACACAAGCATATTAACTTGAACAAGCACTTAACAGAATAAGAATAACACAACAATGATCTATATGCATGGATTAAATCATTCATTCAAGTAGGAAAATCACAAATATTGCAGTGGCACCATGAAAATGTTGATGTGGTTTGCCTTAGTGCAGATGAGGTTCACAAACCTCCTAGTGATCCTCAAGACAAGCTTCACTGCTTTGAAAACAATTACAAACACAAAAAGAAATCATCAAGAACCCTTCTGAAAATCACCATAATTTCTAGACAGTAGGGAAAAATCCCATTTTTGGTGAGCTGCTAGATTTCTTTGCAAAGAACACAATGCAAAAAGAATCAATTCATTTGAACTTTTGGTTGAAAAGTTATAGCTGTTTGAAGCTCTCTGGATAAATATGAATTTGAATTTAAATAAACAGACTGGAGGGGGGTGACGTCGAAGGCGTAAAGCCTCTGGGCGCCACGTCGCGTGCCGCTTCGCGCGCATACTGAGTGGCTGACGCACGCTAGTCAGATGAGGGAGAGAGGGGAAATGACACAAGGGGTGGCGCGGCTTTGTCGGAGCAAACGCCAGCGACGAGGGCTCCTTGGCCAAAACGAGAGGGAGGGATCGAGAGAGGAGACTAAGGTGCACCTCCTCGTACCCGTAGAGTAGCTAGGGGTGGTCAGACGGTGTCGGAATCTTCCTCTCTAGCAGAGACAGGAAGTAGAGCTCACCTGAGACGAAGACGACGGTGAGCAGAGGCGACTCCAGGGGCTCCAACCGGGCGGAACGGCACCACCGCAGAGTGGCGGAGGCCCTGGAAGGGTTGCCCAGGCCTAGGAGGGGCTGGAGCTACGGGGACGACCCGAGGAGATCGCCAGCGAGCTCAATCTCGAGGACGGCGGCCCGAGGCCTGCCTGGCCGGGTTACGTTCCTCTACTAGGTTGTGGAGTGTGTGGGAGTGGTGGATGATGCTCTAGGAGGCTGGGGGAGGGCTCTATTTATAGGCTAGCGTCAAGGGGGGTTTGGGCTCCGCTGATGGACACCTGGACACGGTGCCCGGCGTCGAGCGGCGTCAGTGAGAGAGGGAGAAGGAGACGGAGCTCACGCGGGGACTGTGGGCGTACGGGGACGAGCATAGGGGCATTGGGGTGACGACGAGCACAATGCGCACTGCACTGTTTTGTTGGCCAGACCGCACCCGTGCTCGCTGCGGCGAGCTCCGGCGTCGGCGAGTGCCGGGGGAGAGTTAATGGGGCTAAGATGAAGATGGTGGCGTGGTTTGGCATGCTTAGGCAGGCGGGGAAGCGAGCACGTGATCAACGGAGGCTCGGGCGCATCGCAGTGCGCGTCGGCCGCATGCCAGCACGCCTGGACGAATGCGGTCACCGCATGAACTCCGACCTCATGCCGACCTAAGCCCAAACTTCATGTCTGGCATGTTGTTTATGGTAGTTTTGAATGTTACCACGCTTTGGTTTGGATCCAGACGTAGTAGAAAAGATTTCACAAGCCAAGTAAGTTTCTGATCTATAACTTTGAGAGCTTACTCTGGTCAAATGGTTGGGAGTTCGGAGCTGAGATTTGGAGGGTAGCAATCATCTACTAAGGTGATGACGCACAAGAAAAATCAGTCCCAAAGGAGCAAGTAAAATGGTAGTTGCTGTAGAAACTACCTTTTCTGTCCAGAACAGAAAATATTTTCTATAGCAAACATATTCCAAAAAGTCATGCAATATTTTTGCTCAGGAAGGTGCCCTAGGGTTCCAAGAATATTTGTGAATTTTCTCAGATTTTTGTGGGCAAGAAAAATTGGGGTTGCTTTGGAGCACATTGATCTAGCTAGGGTTTAAGAGAGGGAAATGAATATTTTTCATCAAGGAAAAATATTCCAAATATTATTTTGAGATGAACCAGAGGGGAATGATGGTTAGAGAGGGAAATGGGACACTTGGGTGAAAGCCAAGGGGTACCCAAGTGTTTAAGTCCATATGAAAGGATTCAAAAACTCCAAATTTCAAAATCAATCCACTGAAAATCAGGCAAATAAAGGAGGGCAAAAACCAGGTTGTCACGCATATGGGGGAATCTAGACGCATATGGTGGGATCGACGTGTACTCTGGTATCTTCCCTGCTTCTTCATTAAACTAGGATTGAATCGGTTTCTGGTTTTCCCGTGAGTCGGGCTGAACGATGTGGGTTATCCACGTAATGATCTGTGTGCTGCCGTTCACGGGGAGGTAACTGCCATTTTACTCACCCCACTACCGCTGTCGTTTCTGCCATGTATGCCGCATGCATTGCATAGGGTTGGTGGCGGAGGCACGGGGCGCGGGAATGTGTGCATGACAAAAAGCTCGACACCGTTGATAGGAGAAGGAGGGCGGTCGGCGATTCCGGATGTTTCCAAAGATGCGGACAGACCGGATTGGTCAATCATGGCGGTTGCCACGGGGTAGTGGGGAGCCAACCCCCTACCATGCTTCGCTATAAAAGGGAGTGCAGAGTCAGGGGAAAGGACTCACCCACGCATCTCCTTCTTCTTGTGCACACCATCACCGTCAGCCAGGCACCGGTGGCACCATCATCTGCACCTGGTCTTCTCCTCGGTAGAGCGATTTGTCAGGGGGTTGGGTGAGGATGCCGCCGCCTTCTCCAGCTAGACTCCGCCAGGCTTCTGCGTGGACTCCGGCTTCGTCTTCCCTGCCGGTGTCTCTCCTTCCGCTGGTCCTAGCGGTGGTGACTAGGGCATTGCCTGGCCGCTCCTTCTGCCCTTCCGCTTCATCCTCGCCCTCCCGATTTTGTCAGGCTGCGTCCCGCGGGCCCTGACGGTGTCAGGCTGGGTTTCTGCCCAGGAACTCATTTTTCCCTCTTCATCTCCCACTCCAGCTCCTACGAGGAGAGGGACAAGAAACGCATCACGGCACACTTATCTTTTTTAGTTTAAAAGATGTAGGCATCTACCAAACTTTAGTCCAAATTATGTAATCTTCCATCCATATTTGTACCAAGTACGGTCTGTACCTATTTATCTGCGTATTAATGAAAAAAGATGTGCTTGCCAGGCGTTGTGCATGTATCACTGTAAGTGCATCTAGTGCCCCTTAGTGATTTTGGTGTATTGAAGACTTATAGGTTAAGGGACTAGTGTTTTTTTAGTGTACACAAATTCCATAAGTCTATGAGGAGTTTGATAATTAAAGTCAAAGTCGACCCTAAAAATGAATGTCCTCAGTTGAAGACTTTGGTTTTCTTGAAGACTTTGAAAGTGAGGAAATTGGTGTAACCTTGAAGACTTTGATATTGATGCGAGGATTATGAAGTGTGAAGACTTTTGTTTTCGTAGTTTCATTTTCTTTTTCTTGAGTCATAGGAATCACTGTACTGTTAAAGGGGGTCGAGGTAAAACTAAGGAAAACTTTCAAAGTGATGCTCGTCTCAAAATCCTACACCTACTACAAAAAAATACACTTCCGTGATGATACGTGTTTGTCACAGTAGGTCGCGTTTTTTGTCATGCATGTACATCCATGACAAATTTATGATAGAATCAAGATAGTCATAAATGTGCTGTTGTAGAAGTGTACCATGACATTACCAAAATTATCATCACGGAAGTGTCCACTTCCATGCCGTTAAATCGCGCGTCACAGAAGTGCTTCCATCAAGGGTGACCGACACGTGGCATCCACCGTAACGGAATGCCGTTAAGCTATCGGGTCGGGTTTTGGACCCAATAACCCGTTAATAGCCCCGACCAATGGGGATTTTCCACGTGTAAAATCATAATTGGCTGGAGGAAACACGTGTCGGCTCATCGTCGAGACAGATGTCATCCACTCATTGGACAGAAGGCGCCTATGATACGTTGACATGTGGCACGGCCCAACAAAGGCCCATTCCTGTGAAAAGGCCAGCCCGTTTGACTTGGTCAAAAGGTGGCGGGTCGGCCCATGGAAAGCCTGTTAACGACATGTTCGCATATAGCCCATTTACAGCCCGCTAACCCAAGGCCCATTACGCCCTATCCGAATTAGGCCCAGTAGCGTCATCTGGGCCATCCAATATGATTCCAGCCCGTTTTCACTTCCGGCCCATGTATGGCCCATGACGTCTTTTGGCCCATATGAGGTCCTATGTAACTCATGGCCTATTAACGGCCCGTGGTGAAACTGGCCCGTAATGAACAGTGTATCACTTTACACCCATTAACGGCTCGTGGTGAAACTGGCCCGTAATGAACAGCGTATCACTTTATACCCATTAACGGCCCGTTATTCCATTGGGCCGTCTCCAGCCCATGTTATGTTTCGGCCTTCTCAGAGCCCATTTATTCTTGGGCTCATTTCCCGCATTTGTTTACTTACGGCCCGTTACTGTCACTTTCTGCTTGTGGGCCAAATTCAGCCCATGGTTACAGTCGGCCCGTTTGTGGTCCGTTAATACGTTGGGCCATTTTCATAGCGTCATCAAATACGGCCTATTGACGATGGCCCATTATGGTCGGCCCATGAATGGACGATTCCAACTCTAGACTGCTTACGTCCAGAATGCGGTCTGTTTGGCCCATGTTTGGCCAATCGATCATACGGCCCATATAAGGCCCATTGATGATACGTCCCGTAGAAGGCCCATTGATGATACGACCCGTAGAAGGCCCATTGTTTCTACGGCCCATAGAAGGCCCACTGTTTCTACGGCTTGTAGAAGGCCCATTGTTTCTACGGCCCATAAAAGGCCCACTATTTCTACGGCCCGTAGGAGGCCCAGTGTCACTACAGTAAATATTAGCCCATGGTTATTGTGGCCTAGTTTTAATACATAGGTTATTGCAGCCACTAGCAAACTGCAAAAAAGAACTGCACTGACTACAAGCAAACAAATAAACAAGACAACAAGGAAATAAATAAGGAAGCAACTTACACTAGGCTATCATGGCTATTACACATATTACATCCACTTGGCATCAAAGTTCGCCACCAGTGCAAATATAGGGAACACAGCAGCATATAAACACCACAGCAAAACAAGTCCAGAACTAAAACCACTTCAGAAGAGCTCAAGAAACAATATCCTGGGTACCCATAATGCTGGCAAGATGCTTAGCAAGCTTATTAAGTTTCTCTTGTTTGGCGTTTAAGTCCTCCAGCGCTTGCTGTTGCACTAGAAAGTGTGCATCTGAATTCTGCAGGGACTTCCTCAGTCCTTCGGCTTCCTGTCGCATAACATATGATCGATGTCTTTCAACTTGAAATTGAGACTCAAGAAGCCGAACTGATTCATGCAATGAGTTCGAAGAGCTGGTGCCAGGAGTGGTAGCCAGTAACTCGAACACTACATCAAGACAGGACTTTGGGGTTGTCTCAGTGTCTTCAATATAGTTTTTATCAGCTTTCTTGGAGACCAACAGGGATGTCTCACTATCTTGAACCTTATATTTATTACTTCCTTTACCATTGCATAACAGGGTACTCTTCTCCAATATTTTATCTGCGTTGTAAAAGAGAAACAAACACATCTCAGGTATACAATGTAGTATATGAAACTCATTTTGGTAAACCAGTTCAGTAGTAAGGTGGACAGGATAACAGCATGAAACAAACATATATCTATGTAGTATGGTCACCGTATGGTCTATATCATTCTAGTTTATGTTTCCAAATCAAGATAGATATAGTTCGAATCATATCTATTTAAGACAAATCAGCACAGAAAGAATATAAGTGTGGGAAACTACACAGCAATAACAACACTTGTAATGTGCATGGCATGAGAACATAACTATTTATTCAATTGAAACTGAAATCAACGTAGAGCAAGTTACAATAGCAAACAGCCAAACACGTTGAAGAAACAGGTTTAAAACATACCTGTTGCGCCATTGGAGTTTCAATTGCATCCTTCAAATTTGAAATTAGTTGGTATCAGTAAATACAGTGATGCAAGAGCAAAGTAGTATGAACCATAGCTACGGAACCTGACCTGAGAACAATTCTTCTTCTACTTTAAGCGTTGACTTCGGGTTCAGAGTGGTGGTCCTCGTGATTTGGGCAATGCTGTTGCCTTACTAACTACTCGTGTTTGGGTGCTTTGTGGTGGAGACGGTGATGTGTCAACGGGAACTGGTTGTCTATCTGTTGGGGTTGGGGTTAGAAGGGGTGTAGCTGGTTGTCTGTCCAACTGGGTAGGGGTACAATATGCATGAGTGTGGGTTCTGTGTGGTGGGGCTGGTTCTTGGGCAAGTACAACCGTGGTTCTATCTGCATCGACAGGTAGCACGATCTTTTCTGAAGACCGTGTTTTTACTCCCACAGATACTGCCATCACTCCCTCCAATTGAAATGGTTGATAAACAAGAAAAGTAATTGAATGTACAGACATTGTAAGATAGACAGATGCAATGGATAGTAGGGAAGAAAACATGGCATGAAATAATTCACATTTATGTTGTCTAAGCAAACAGAATAGCAGGACATAATTTCATATATATGATGGCTAATTAAACAGGTAGCATGACACAATTTCACATGTATGATGGCTAACTAAACAGGATAGAATGACATACTTCAAAATATGATGACTATGTAAACAGGATGACATAATATAACTATACGATGTGTCTATTAAAGTGGTTGGCATGCCATAAATCACAAACATGTCGTCGATGGAAACATGATGGCATGATATAATTCACGGATAGAATGGCATAATTTAAATATGATGACTATGTAAACAGGATGAGATGATATAACTATATTATGTCTTTATAAAATGGGTTGGCATGCCATAATTCAGATACATGTTGTCTATGTAAACATCATGGCATGACATAATTCAAATATATGATTTATATAATAAGGAAGTGAGCAGAGGGAAATCGCATATATGATGTGTCAACTAAGGAGATGGCATTCAATATTGTGTATATGATGTAAAAACTAAGCATTGCAATACAACATATGCATTATATGAGTAATATAACCCTGCCAAGTTTGAGCATACACCTCAGGGGGATAATAGGACTGGTCATCTACCTCTGAATCCTCCTCTGAAGAGCTATCTGTAACCAGCAAGATATCTGCTTCAGCAGGTAGCATTGTCTGCTCTGAAGACCTTGTTTTCACTCCAGATTTCTCCATCACCAATTCAAATGGCTGATGCACAGGAAGAACAGCATGGCATGATATAATTCACATATATGACGCTTGCCTAAACAGCATGGCATTGCATAATTCACATACATAATGCCTTGCAACAAGATAACATTGCATAATTCACATATATAATGTCTTGCAACAAGATGGCATTGCATAATTCACATATATGGTAATTAGACACTAAATAGGTGGCATTCACACAAAGCATGTCTAAAATAAGCAAATGACATAGCAATGCAAGATACCATACGCACGATATGAGCAACATAACCCTGCCAAGTTAGGGCATGCACCTCGGGGGGGGGGGAATATGGCTGGTCATCTGTCTCTGAATCCTCCTCTGAGGAGCTATTTGTAACCAGCAAGACATGCACTTCGTCAGATAGCATTATCTGCTCTGAAGACCTTGTTTCCACTCCAGATTTTTCCATGACCGTGACAAATGGCTGATGCACATGAAGAGTAATTGAATGTACTAAAATTGTTGACAAATTTAACACGTAATAAAAAAATGATGGCATGATATAATTCACATATAAGATGATTGGCTAACTAGGGTGGCATTGCAAAATTCACATATATGATGCCCGGCTAGACAAGATGGCATTGCATGATTCAGATATACGATAAAGAAACTAAACAGATGGCATTGACACAAAGCATGTCTAAACTAAGCAGATGCCATCTTTAATGTATACAGTAAGCAAAAGGCACCATATGCATGATATTACCAACATCAGCATGCCAAGTTAGAGCGAAGACCTCATGGGGTAAATAGGAGTGGTCTTGTCCTTCTGAATCCCCCTCATAACAGTTATCTTCCTCTTGATTACGATCCGAAATGGGTGGAGGGGGGCTGCCTTTGCGCCCACCATGGAACGACGTCTGCATGAAATTTTATTGCCATGCAAGGCTCATCTCTTTTGCTCTACATGATCAGTTCCATTGTGTATAATAACTGGCATGCATAGGAATAAAACATAGTGAGATTATGTAAGGAGTGCATGCACAAATACAGAGTGATGGTAGCAAACTGTGGATAGACCCAAAACCAATGATAGCAGGCAGATAATAGCTTTAGTTAAAAAATACAGATAATGGCTCCTTTAATGTTTGTTTGCACCCAACATGAAACTCATAGTAGACACCGGAGATTAACTAGACAGTAGACATATAGTACTGATTGCTGCCCTAATATGTACCCCACAACCATTTAAAAACTCACGTTTCAGCATTAGTTTCGACCTGACTCGGAGTCTAATAGGTGAACACGACGATAATGTAGCATGTCATCATATTAAGCGACGCATAACGTAAGCAGACACGGAAGAGTGCGACCTCTCTTGCGGATCCGTGTAGTCCTCAAGGTCATCTGCTCAGTTGATGATGGTAATGCAGTTGCCGTGGCTGCCGGCGGCGGGGAAGAAGATCCGAGGCGGCGAAAGACAGTCTGGAGAGCGGATCCCTGCTGTGGTGAACCCTTCCGTCGTTGGAGCAGCTGAGTTGGGGTGGAACGCAGCGCCGCAGGAGCAGGACAAACCACACAAGGTTTTCTTTGACACATATCTGTAACAGAAGTAATTGAGTAAGGGCTTATTTGAATTTGAGGATTCTAACAATGCAGGGATAGGAAATAGAAAGGAATAGGATAGGAATGCACGTGCAAAACAGAGAATTTAAAAACACAGGATTTCTGCCAATCTGGGTGTTTGATTCACAACAATGGGAAGATCATAGGATGCAAAAAAGCATGGTGAGATTAAGTCAAACCACAAGAAAATGTACGGTTATAATGCTATTATGCTACTATCTCTTAGTCTTGTGCTTGATGAATAGGAATATGAAAAGGAGGAGAAGTGGAAATTAGAATTCCTATGATTTTTCTTTCAAGGAGACACTAAAGGAACAAATCCTACAGTTTTCCTTTGCTCCATTCCTTTGCACCAAATTCATGAAAAGTAGTACCATAGGAAACTTTCCAATTCTGATGTTTTTCATTCACTTTTCCTTTCAAGCACTGGTGATTCTAGTAGGCAGGCTTGAGCAAGGAAAATCCAACACTAAAAAAATGTTTTTGTGCTACTTCTATTACTTTGGACCCAGGCCACAGCCATACTAGCTCAACTCCCAGGCCCATCGACAAATGCACAGCTCAAACGCACAGAGGTAAATAATGATGGCGTTTAAGAGAGTCCATCACGGATAGCTAAGTTGCCTGGTACCTCACTACTTGTCATATAGTAGGATAAAATAATCATATTTCCCATTACTATGAGTGCTAAGTGGAGAATATACATAACATGTAGAGTAAAAAAGAGATGCAACAAGTGTACAACCTCTTTGGCGAAGCCATGTCGATCTCAGCGTGATTGGGTTGGCCGGTGAGGATGCTCCGGCTGACTTGGCTGTCGGAGGAGGGGAAGAAGATCTTAGGCGTCTGGAGATGGAGCCCGAGGTACTGCTCCACTGTGATGGAGGGTTTCATCGTTGGAGCAGCTCCGGTGAGTTGTACGACGCCGAGGCTGAAGCAGGACAAGAGAGACAACGAACAATGTTAACCTGAGTGGAATTCTAATAGCATCTCCAATACATGACGTAAAATACATAAACACAAAGTGCTAGATGTAAAATACATCAGCCGCTCATCTCTGAACTTAACTATCGAAACTGAATTTAACTGTCAAAAGTGAACTTAACTGTCGAAACTGAACTTAACTATCGAAATTGAATTTAACTGTCGAAACTGAATTTGATGTCAAAACTGAATTTTGCTATCGAAATTGAACGCACTAGCAAGGTGAGGCTACACGTCGGTTGACTGAATTTTTCATCTCTGGTCAGTCGATTTTGCAGCCGTTGGATACGAAATCAAGGGCCTGTGGTTCATCTTCAACCTCCACCCCCCTGAGCCGGCCAAACAGCAGCCCCCGCCGCCCGTGGCCGGCGGTGCGCCGCCCCGCCCGCCCCGAAAACACTCCCCACCGCCTGTCCGCCGCCGCCCCGGCCATCCCTCTAGGCCCCCCGCCCCGTGCCGAGATTTTTCTCCGGCGATCCCCACGCCACCACCCCGCCAACGCCCCGCCACCGCCGGCGACCACCACCCCATCCTGAACCCTAAGATAGATAGTGGGGTATCTCTCCGGTGAGCCCCCTCCCCGCTGCGGCTGGTTCTTCCTTCACCCCGGCGGCATCGGAGTGAAGTGTAGCTAAATCGGAGCAGCATCGCAAGCAAGAGCAAGAGCGAGAGCAGAAGCGCGAGAAAGAGCAATAGCAAGAGCAGACCAGGCAGGGGACTGAGAGCAAGAGCAGAGCAGCAGCGCGAGCGAGAGCTAAAGCAGCAGCAGGTCCTACTAATGTGGACGTCGCCGCCGAGGGAGCGACGCCATGGAGGAAGTGGCCGGCGACGCCGCCGTGGATGGAGCCGCGCCGTGTCGGCTCGGGACCGAGTGCCGGCAGCACCGTGAGATCAAATCAAGAAGAAAATGCGGCGATTAGTGTACAACCTCTTTGGTGGCGCCGATTAGGCTGCAGCTTCATTCGAGGAAACGGTGATGATGATGCTCTTCCGGTGGTGCAGGTGAAGACGGCGGTGTGGGAATGGAGGTGGCGCGAAAGACGAGGGGAACGTCGGGGCAGCTCCTTGGAGGTGGAGGACGGGGTGGCTGAACCGGCGGGACGATGAGATCGACGACGGATCCTCATCCGGTACGGTGGATGAGGGACGTCGAGGTGTTGCTGTGGACGACGTCGTCGGGGAAGAGGCTCCGGCTGGGTGGCGGACGGAGCAGGGTGTGGGGTTTCATCGCGGGTTTTCGCGGCCTCGGTGTACGAATGGGTGGGCGGATGGGATGGCAGTGGGGAACCATGGCTTAGAGACGCGCTTGTCCGAAATGTGGGGTAAGTTACGAAAGTACCCCCACCGATTTGAGGCGGTTCTTTCGGTTCAGGGGTACCACGGGCATTTCGCGTGTCGGGATTTCACAGGAGGTGGGAGTTTTCGCGCGCGTTGTAATTTCGGAATAGCAAGGCGCGGGTTGAGATGGAGGGAGTTGTCGGAGCACAACGAGACAAAGATATATCTTAAATATTTCGGGCTAACAAGGCGCGGGTTGAAGAGGCGGGAGTTTCGCAGCACGATAGACAGAGACGCTAGCTTGAATTTTCGGCATAACAAGGCGCGGCTTGAAATTTCGGAAGAACAAGCTTAACGTGTACCCAAAAAAGACAATTTGCACCTCAACACGCACAACACACACACAACACCATTTAGACTAGAGTAAGGTACACGTGCATTGCACGCATGAGATTTGGCAACCAAATTATGAATAAATACCACATTATAGCATGCAAGCTTTGAGTCATATATGCATGATGTAGATGTTCGTTTAATTCTTATAGTTCATTTCATTCAAAATCATCTAGTTTTTATAAGAAAGCTAATCTATTTTAAGATTCATGGAATTGTGCGTCGTAAGACATAAAGTAAAAACAAATAATGGCAAATCATGTAGAAAAACATTTGGGCAATTCTGATACGGAAGATTCTAGAACAAATAAGAAGTGCTTGTGTTTTCATGTTTGTGCATTATGCTTAAGTTCAACCATGGAGTCTTCTAGATTATACATGTGGCGAAATCTGGTGGAATCTAGATGATATCCAACGGCCAGTAGTGCTCAAATTTGCCATCTTTGGACCATCGGATTCGCCTCATCCAACGACCATCTTTCAAAGTTAAAGTTACCCGCACACAATATAAAAAATATAAAATATAATATATATAGGGGTATAGATATAGATATGTGATGCAAAAGCCGCCCATCATCTCCAATTAGAATAGTGTGTCCATGCACGGATGCGACGTGGCCAAATGATGTCTGCCATCGGTATCTCAAATTCAAATCAGTCTGACCTTGTTCAATGTGTATACATTACAACATGCTCGTTTCCAAACCACACCGCGCAGATCTCCGTTATATTCATGCATGCATGGGTTTCAAACATCAGGATCTCTTATTCAAATATTTGAATTCAACTTTACATTGATTGGGCCAGGCCCATGTAATTTCGAAATACTTAAGTATAGGCTATTTTTAGAGTCCGTATGTGTGGGGAAACAAGAGTTAGGGTTGGTTTCGGACCCCACCCTCAAGGGCCACGAAATTCCCCCCTCTTCCTCCATATATACAGCCCTTAGGGCGTCGTTTAGACTTTGGGTTTTGTTTAGATTAAAAGTTCGCCATAGCTGCAACTTCGCGTACTTCGTTTGTGTCCAACGACCAGACCAAGACGTCACAGAACCCCACCTTGATCAATAAAGCTTTCATCTTATATTCGCAATATCCCGATTGCAATCTCAGTTTCTTGCTTGTTCTTTGTTTGCTCGCAGGAAACAGACCCTCGTGGTCAGGTTGATCGTGCTCCGGCGTGGTCAATAACCCTCGGAAGTTGGTTTAGCGATTGCTAAGGCGCGACGTCTCGCACGTTCGTAGTCGGATCGTCAAGGTCGACTCCCACAGAAAACGATAGCCACCATCTCATCGAAACATCGGGACACCTTTGCCTCTATCAAGTGGTATCAGATTTCCAGGTTGCTCGGTGAGATTTTACAGTTTTTCGTAGATTAGATCGAGTCTGTTCTTCATACCTACAGTCCACAAAAAGCCAAAAAAAATTAGGGTTAGTTCATCATATCCGAACCAATCTGAGCCTTTGCATAATCTTTTTAGGGTTTTTGCTTTGTTGAATTTGCGGTTGCATCGTCGTGTCAAGTTGCTGGTCTTAGAGTCTAGTCTTTTAGAGTTTCGAGTTCTGGTCATAAGTTGTCACGCCGCCGCCGCACCATCATCATCGCCCATCTACCACTTTTGCTTATCCGCCACCGCTCTGAATCCATATCCATATACCACCACCAATCCGTATCCATATACCACCACCAATCTGTATCCATATACCACCACCGCTACCATATACCACCACCGCTGCCATATACCACAACCATATATCCACCACCAATCCGAGTTCTTCTCATATTAGGTTTGTTCTTGAGATCAATCTAAATTCCGATTCGTGTTTCCTTGCCTGCGTAGGTCTCGGAAAAAAAGTCTGGAGACCCCCGGGCAGTTTTTAGGCCAAAATTTTCACGGGCAAATTTTTTCCCTATCCTATTTTTAGGCTTTTCTGAGTCTTTTGAGCCACGTGCCATCATAGTGATTTTTTGTCGCACTTTTTCGTCGTCGCTGCCCTGATTTCCGAAAAAAAAGTGAAAAAAAATTCGTGCCCATCCTATCAGTTTGACGAGGGAAGAGTTTTGAGACACTCGCCATTATAGTGATTTTTCGCAAAAAAAAAGAGGAGCGCAAAAAAAAGGAGCGCAAAAAAAAGAGCGAAAAAAAAGTTCCAGAGTGTGCTTTTCCCTTATTTACGTGCAGCGCCGTGATTTTGTTAGTGTTCTAGGCTCGCGTCTCTAGCACGGTCTAGCCTAGGACCAGCACAGTACCGTCGTTGAGCGTTTATTCAACTTTGCATCTCTGAATTGATTATTGCTGACCCTTTTTGCTACCATACTATAAGCCTTCCCAGCTCCACATACATCTACGTCGTGCGTTTGACTCTCCCTGGCAATCGCTCTATCCAAGCTTTTGAGAGTTTTGACTACAACGGTTGCCGATCACCGCCTGCTGCTGGGTAAGAACTGGTAAGAATTTGAGATTTGCTTGACGGATTTGTGACACCCGCCACCACCACCACTTGTTAGTAGTCTGTAGGATCATATTCTTGTGTGTTTCTATTGCTGCTAACCATGCCAGGATCACAAGCCGACGAGACTGACTGGGAGAACTTGACGAACAAGGAGCTTCATGATACGTTTCAGCAAATGATGAGTGGACAGGTGCAAGATGTGATAAACAGATTTGAAGAGGCCATGGAGAAGATAGATGGCATGGAGAAGACGTTTGAAACAAAGCTCGATAACAAGTTTGCTGAATTGCTTTCGCGTTTTCCACCACCACCACCGGCTGCTCCTGCCGCACCTCTGCAACAACAGCAACAACATCGACTACCTCCACGTCGGGAAACAGCCCTCCGCCGAGCGAGCCGTGTCCCTCTTCAGTCGGGCCAAACTGCTGGTGCTGCTGTTGATACTTCTGTGGCTCCTACTGCTGATGTGGAGGAGGATGATTATGTGGGAGATTATGAGGATGAGGTTGATCAAAATCAGAACTACGTGCCACCACCAGCACAGCAACCACCAGGTCGTCCACATGCAAATAATGGCAATGGTAGGGCTCACCCTCAGGTACGAGATCATGACCATCTCCCTAAACTAAAATTGAATATTCCACCATTTGAGGGTAGATATGTTCCTGATATATATCTTACTTGGGAGTTAGAAACTGAACAACGATTTACATGTTTACAATATCCCGAGGAGAGACGTGTTCCTGCTGCTGTTTGTGCTTTCACTAGTTTTGCATGTGTTTGGTGGTCTGAGCATTGTAGATTATATCCTATTCCGGCTACTTGGGCTGCTTTGAAAACTGCTATGCGTACTCGTTGGGTTCCACCATATTATCAACGTGAATTACTTCAAAAATTGCAGCGCTTAAGACAGGGAAAAAATTCTGTAGAAGAATATTATCAGGAATTACAAACTGGCATGATTAGATGTGGTATTGTTGAGGAGAATGAAGCTATGCTTGCACGTTTTATGGGTGGATTAAATAGAGAGATTCAGACGATTCTAGAGTATAAGGAGTATACTAATATCACTCGTTTATTCCATCTTGCTTGTAAAGCTGAACGTGAAGTGCAGGATCGACAGGCATTGGCGCGGACTAACTTTTCTGCAGGTCGACCTTCTTCATGGACACCATGTGCATCATCTACTTCCACACGTTCTGCTACACCGGCGCCTCCGTCGGCTGCCACCTCCAACCGTGATACAATAAAGCAGGCACAATCACCACTATCTGCCAAGAGCACACCTTCTGGGCCTGCAAAGAGCTCTTCTTCATCCATGGCATCAACAGGACAAACACATGATATTATTTGTCGACGTTGCAAGGGTGGAGGTCATTATGCGAGAGAATGCCCATCTAAGCGTGTGATGATTGTTACTGAGGATGGTGGGTATGAGTCCGCTAGTGACTATGATGAGGAGACTTTGGCTGTTATTACACGTGACGAACACGGTGGAGACGATTCTGATCATGAGACGCAATACATGGCTCCTGAAGATGCTGACAGGTATGAATGTTTAGTTGCTCAACGTGTTTTGAGTGTGCAGGTTACACAAGCTGAGCAAAATCAGAGGCATAATTTGTTCCATACAAAGGGAGTTGTGAAGGAACGTTCTGTTCGCGTGATCATAGATGGAGGGAGTTGCAACAACTTGGCTAGCATCGAGATGGTGGAGAAGCTATCTCTCACCACAAGACCACATCCACATCCTTACTACATCCAATGGTTCAACAACAGCGGCAAGGTTAAGGTAACACGTACTGTTCGTGTGCATTTTAGTATCTCTACATATGCTGATTATGTTGATTGTGATGTGGTACCTATGCAAGCATGTTCCTTATTACTTGGTAGACCATGGCAATTTGATAAAAATTCTGTACACCATGGTAGAAACAATCAGTATACTCTTGTTCATAACGATAAAAATATTACTTTGCTTCCTATGACTCCTGATTCCATTTTGAAAGATGATATTAATAGAGCTAATAAAGCAAAACAGGAGACAAATAAGAGTGAAAATCAGATTGTGGCAAAAGAATTTGAGCACCAAATGAAGCCTAATAATAAACCATCTACTGTTGTTTCTGAAATTAAATTGAAAAGTGCATGTTTACTTGCCACCAAATCTGATATTGATGAGCTAGATTTAGCAAATCTGTTTGCTATGCTTTTGTGTGCAAAGAGGCATTATTTTCATTCGAGGACGCGCCTTCCTCTTTGCCCCCTGCTGTCACTCATTTTTGCAGGAGTTCGCCGACGTCTTTCCACAAGACGTGCCACCGGGATTACCACCTATTCGCGGGATTGAGCATCAAATTGACTTAATTCCCGGTGCATCATTACCCAACCGGGCACCATACCGTACCAATCCAGAGGAGACGAAGGAGATTATGCGTCAAGTACAAGAACTGCTCGACAAAGGTTATATACGCGAATCCCTTAGTCCTTGTGCTGTTCCTATCATTTTAGTGCCGAAAAAGGATGGTACGTCGCGTATGTGCGTTGATTGTAGAGGCATTAATAATATTACTATTCGTTATCGTCATCCTATTCCTAGGCTAGATGATATGCTTGATGAATTGAGTGGCTCTACAATATTCTCCAAAGTTGATTTGCGTAGTGGTTACCATCAAATTCGTATGAAATTGGGAGATGAATGGAAAACAGCATTTAAAACTAAGTTTGGATTATATGAGTGGTTAGTCATGCCTTTTGGGTTAACTAATGCACCTAGTACTTTCATGAGGTTAATGAACGAAGTTTTACGTGCTTTCATTGGACGATTTGTGGTAGTTCACTTTGATGACATATTGATTTATAGAAAATCTTTGGAGGAACATTTGGAAAATTTACGTGCTATTTTTATTGCTCTATGTGATGCACGTTTGTTTGGTAACCTTGGGAAGGGCACCTTTTGCGCCGACCGAGTATCTTTTCTTGGCTATGTTGTTACTCCACAGGGAATTGAAGTGATAAAGCCAAGATTGAAGCTATTGAGAGTTGGCCGCAGCCCAAAACGGTCACACAAGTGAGTAGTTTCCTTGGCCTCACTGGATTCTATAGGCGTTTTGTGAGAGATTTCAGCACCATTGCTGCACCTCTCAACGAGCTTACAAAGAAGGATGTACCTTTTGTTTGGGGTACCGCACAGGAAGAAGCCTTCACGGTATTGAAAGATAAGTTGACACATGCTCCTTTACTCCAACTTCCTAATTTCAATAAGACTTTTGAGCTTGAATGTGATGCTAGTGGAATTGGATTAGGAGGTGTGTTATTACAAGATGGAAAACCTGTTGCATACTTTTCTGAAAAATTGAGTGGGCCTAGTCTGAACTATTCTACTTATGATAAAGAATTATATGCTCTTGTTCGGACCTTAGAAACATGGCAACATTATTTATGGCCCAAGGAATTTGTTATACATTCTGATCATGAATCTTTGAAACACATTAAAAGTCAAGCAAAACTGAACCGTCGACATGCTAAATGGGTTGAATTCATTGAGACTTTCCCTTATGTAATTAAACACAAGAAGGGTAAAGAAAATGTTATTGCTGATGCCTTGTCTCGTCGTTATACTATGCTTTCACAACTTGACTTTAAAATATTTGGTTTGGAGACCATCAAGGATCAATATGTTAATGATGCTGAATTTAAAGATGTATTGCAGAATTGTAAGGAAGGGAGAACTTGGAACAAGTTCGTTCTTAACGATGGATTTGTGTTTCGTGCTAACAAGCTATGCATTCCAGCTAGCTCCGTTCGTCTTTTGTTGTTGCAGGAGGCGCATGGAGGAGGATTAATGGGACACTTTGGCGTCAAGAAGACGGAGGATATACTTGCTACACATTTCTTTTGGCCAAAGATGAGACGGGATGTTGAGCGTTTTGTTGCTCGCTGCACTACATGTCAAAGAGCTAAGTCACGACTCAATCCTCATGGTTTATATATGCCTTTGCCAGTACCTAGTGTTCCTTGGGAGGATATATCTATGGACTTTGTTTTAGGTTTACCTCGAACAAAGAAGGGGAGGGATAGCATATTTGTTGTCGTGGATAGGTTCTCGAAAATGGCACACTTTATACCATGTCATAAAAGCGATGATGTTGTTAATGTTGCTGATTTGTTCTTTCGTGAAATTATTCGCTTACATGGTGTGCCAAATACTATTGTTTCAGATCGTGATACTAAATTTCTTAGCCACTTTTGGAGATGTTTATGGGCTAAGTTGGGGACTAAGCTGCTTTTTAGTAATACTTGTCACCCCCAAACTAATGGACAAACTGAAGTAGTCAATAGAGCATTGTCTACTATGCTTATGGCTGTTTTGAAGAATAACAAGAAAATGTTGGAAGAATGCTTGCCTCATATTGAATTTGCTTATAATCGTCATTGCATTCTACTACTAAGATGTGCCCTTTTGAAATTGTGTATGGTTTCCTACCTCGTGCACCTATTGATTTGTTGCCTCTTCCATCTTCGGAGAAGGTTAATTTTGATGCTAAAGAACGTTCTGAATTGATTTTAAAAATGCATGAGTTAACTAAGGAAAACATTGAGCGTATGAATGCTAAATAAACTTGCTGGAGATAAGGGTAGAAAACATGTTGTGTTTGCACTGGAGATCTTGTTTGGTTACATTTGCGTAAAGATAGATTTCCTAATCTGCGCAAATCAAAGCTAATGCCACGTGCTGATGGTCCTTTTAAGGTTTTAGAGAAAATAAATGATAATGCATATAAACTTGAGCTACCTGCAGATTTTGGGGTTAGTCCCACTTTTAATATGCAGATTTGAAGCCTTATTTGGGTGAGGAAGATGAGCTTCCGTCGAGGACGACTTCATTTCAAGAAGGGGAGGATGATGAGACATCAATACCATTGTTACACCCACAGCCCCTACTGTTACATATACTGGACCAATTACTAGAGCTCGCGCACGCCAATTAAATTACCAGGTACTTTCGTTTCTTGGTAATGATTCTAATGTTCATGAGATTATGATGCTGCCTAAATTGGATACATTTGTTTTGCTTTCAAATGACGGGCCTAGCTTGGAGAAGGGATGAACATTGGAGCAAGAACACGCATGAAGTTGATGGCATGCGCAAGGGGATCAAGAACGGAGTTACAAGTGATGATTTCAGGACTTTGAAGCCGCCATAAGGAGTGCATGAAGCCATGGACGAAATATACAAGATGCCACTTCATAATATTCGTCCATAGGCTATTCTAGGTGCTGCGTCACCTTATTAATGGGTCAGGCCCATGTAATTTCGAAATACTTAAGTATAGGCTATTTTTAGAGTCCGTATGTGTGGGGGAAACAAGAGTTAGGGTTGGTTTCGGACCCCACCCTCAAGGGCCACGAAATTCCCCTCTCTTCCTCCATATATACAGCCCTTAGGGCGTCGTTTAGACTTTGGGTTTTGTTTAGATTAAAAGTTCGCCATAGCTGCAACTTCGCGTACTTCGTTTGTGTCCAACGACCAGACCAAGACGTCACAGAACCCCACCTTGATCAATAAAGCTTTCATCTTATATTCGCAATATCCAGATTGCAATCTCAGCTTCTTGCTTGTTCTTCGTTTGCTCGCAGGAAACAGGCCCTCGTGGTCAGGTTGATCGTGCTCCGGCGTGGTCAATAACCCCTCGGAAGTTGGTTTAGCGATTGCTAAGGCGCGACGTCTCGCACGTTCGTAGTCGGATCGTCAAGGTCAACTCCCACAGAAAACGATAGCCACCATCTCATCGAAACATCGGGACACCTTTGCCTCTATCACTTCGGGTCCCCAGACAATTTCCGAAGCGAAGAGTTAATCTTCGATATAGTCCCGTTTTGAAGTGGCTATCACGCCCTGCTCGGGCGAACCGCATTTGCAAAGTTCAATGCGGTACCGCACTACGCATATCTCAAGCTCAAGATGTCCAGGCCCTCGAGGAGTAATCACGGTCAACGGAAACACCGAACGCTCCCTCCGTACGGAGGAGCACACGGCGGCCTCGCAGCGGAAGTACAAAGCAGCCTTCTTAGGCAATTCTCCAGTCCGGCCGTTAAAAAGCCAGACACTGCCAAGCGCGCCCGGAGTAACCTACAACAAGACCGCCTGGCACGTTCTGAGCAGGCGTAGCAATGCGGCCCCAACCCCAGCCCTCGCGACATAGCGAAACCAGTGCCTCGCGTACATAACTACGCTCTTGAAATACCATGGCAGGGGAAGGGGCACAATAACGGCACCCAAAATACGGCTTAAACGTACTAGGGGCTGCCGAATTCTTTTTTAATTTTCTCTTACTTTCAGGACTCCATACTTCGGACAACTTGTTCGGCAATTCAACTGCCACACAAACGATGCAAGATCCAGGGAAGCAGACAAGCCATGCCGCATTATGGAACTCCCAGGTGGTCTCTGTTACGAGCAGTATACCTGTTTTGGCATACAATTCCGTGGCCTGCTCCTGGCCAGGACATGTTAAATAGCCCAATATCTTTTGCTTATCGCACTACTTGTATCGTTCTGCTTTGATAGTAGCCTTTCTATAAAAATGCATAGCTTTTTGTCTATTTTTTGCATTATCCTCCTTTCATATATATGTTTATTAAATGACATGTTGCACCCGTACACCATGGTACGGCAAACACGCCAGGGGCTTCAGTACCCCTCAATATGGTGTGAGAAGCCCGTACACTTTCACAAGTGCGGCACCCCGAACTTATAGCACTATATGCATCGGCTCCGAATCATGATTTGGGTCAATAGTTGGGTTTACCCGGCTCCTATGTTTTGGTGCCTTACGTTCCGCTATATCGGCTAAGGTAGCACTAGGAGAACCACTGCGATTGTGCCCGTTGAGCTGGGTTAGCACCTCAGTGGAGAAAGCTAAAACTGACTGTCATGATGAGGCGAGAGACCGGTCGCTGTTCGAGAGGTTTTTCGAGTCCCTAAAGACTTATGCCGCTTCGAGCGAGGAGCTCGGCTTTGTCCGGCCAAGGCGTGGATAGCGCCCCGAACTCGGTCTTCCGAACTAGGGGCTTCGCCGAAATTTAAAATTATAGAGTTCTATGGCTAAGTGAGAGTGTTCAAGCATTATAGTCCGATTGCCTGTGTTCGTTGTGCTGAGCGCCTCCCTCGAAGGACCCAATTGGGAAAAAGAGCGCTCAGGTTTATCCCGAACACCCCAGCACTAGTGGCATGGGGGCAGAAGCCGACGACTAGCCATCTCTCAATTTTTGATAAACGGCCGACAGAAAGTAATATTTTAAATTCAACAAGCATTGCTTAGCGCATATGAACAAGTTTTCAGCGCACAGGATAAACACGAGCGAGTTCATTCAAAAATTACATCCTTGGTACATTCATCCGCCACAAGGCGGGCACCCGCAAGAACATCCTTATAGTAGTTCTCGGGCTTGCGATGCTCCTTCCCCGGCGGCGGCCCGTCCCTCACAAGTTCTCACCGTCCAGCTTACCCCAGTGCACCTTTGCACGGGCAAGGGCCCTACGGGCACCTTCGATGCAGACGGAGCGCTTGATGACCTCGAGCCTTGGACAGGCCTCCACCACCGTCGCCCCCAGCCCGAAGTAGCTCCCAGGCAGGGCCTCTCCGGGCCACAGCTGAACTATGAAGCCCTTCATGGCCTGTTCGGCCACCTTGTGGAGCTCGACCAGTTGTTTTAGCTGGTCGCTCAAGGGCACAGGGTGTTCGGCCTCAGCATACTGAGACCAGAACACCTTCTTCGTCGAGCTGCCCTCTTCAGCTCGATAGAATGCGGCAACATCGGATACGCTGCGGGGAAGATCTGCGAATGCCCCTGGAGAGCTCCGATTCGGGTAAGTAACAAGTAGTTTACTTTTATATTTCTGCTTTGCATAAAGAATGCCTTACCCGCTGCTATCTTTTTCACTCTCCTCCAACTCTTGGAGGGCCTTTTGGGCTTCGGCCTTGGCAGACTTGGCAGTCTCAAGGGCCGCCGCGAGCTCGGACGCTTGGGTCTTTGACTCAAGCTCCAAACTCTCATGTTTTTTCATGAGAGCCTGAAGCTCTTGCTGCACCTCGCCGACCTGGGCCTCAAGTTTCTCTCGCTCGGTGCGCTCCGCGGCCGCTTTCTTTTCGGCCTCGGACAGCGCCTGCTTGAGGGTCGCCACCTCAGTCGTGGCCCCTACAATAAGCAGTACAATCCTGTTATTTTTTGCAATCACGTCTTTTATAGGCACTTTTTCTGTAAGGTATTTCTTACCTTCTTTCTCCTCGAGCTGCCGCTTGGCAAGGCCGAGCTCTTGCTCGGTCCGCTCGAGTCCCTGTTTCAGGCACCCACCTTTGCAGTCAGTGCCGCGGTGGCTAGTAGCGAAGCCTGCATACGCATATTGACTCTTTGTTGTTAGACTCCTGCGAAATTTAATAGATCCTCTATTCGGCTTTTCTTTCCAAACGCCAAACAGAGCATCAGGGGCTACTGTCTAAGCGGTTATATTCTTACATATTTTTTACATACCTCGAAGCCTGTTAGAAGGCTAGCGCAAGCTTAAGTCAGTCCGCTCTTGGCGGACTGAACCTTCTGGATCACCGTACTCATAATAGTACGGTGCTCCTCGTCGATGGAGGCGCCGTCAAGCACCTCCAGCAGATTGTCCGGCACCTCCGGTTGGACGGAGGCTGCCGGCTCAGAAGTCTTGCTCCTCTTGGAAGGAGTTCGCCTACCGCGGTCCGGAACTGTTGAAGATTCTGGCGCGGTGTCCGGCACAAAGCCGGACTTGGAGCCCTGGGGGGTCTTGTCCCCTTTACTCCTGGAGTCCGGGAGGTTGCCTTGCGGCTCCTCCAGGACCACCTCCTCCTGCCCCGGAGCTCGTTGCGACGCCACTTCAGCGTCATCCGCAGTGGGGGGGGAGACAGCGGGCGGAACTGAGTTCACGTCCGATGAATCCAGGGAGCCGCTCAACAACTCGTTGAGTTCGGCTCGGGGCGGGCTGCATAATTATGTTGGACATTAGGGAAGGCTGTGCAACAAAGGAATGTCATGAGTTACTCTGATATCCGAATACTTACGATTTTGCCGGACGCTTGGCCCTATCTGGCCACTCTTCGTCCTCTTCGGTGTCGGGGGAGTAGTTCGGTGGAGGGGTCTTCCTCTTCCTAGACCCTTCGGCCTCCCCCGTTGGGGCGGCCTTCCTTTTCTTTCCTCCCCCTGCTGGAGGGGGAGAGGTTTCTTCTTCCTCCTCCTCGTTCTCACGGGAGGAGAGCGTCTCGGACTCGTCGGATGACGAGTCCGACACCACCACATTACGGGTACTCTTTCGAGTCCCCGTGGCCTTCTTCTTCTTGGCCTTCTTCTCCGGCACCACATAAGGCGCCGGAACCAGCAGCTTCACTAGGAGAGCAGGGGCTGGGTCTTCGGGCAAGGGAGCCGGACAGTTAATCGATCCGGACTGGCGCCAAGCCTGTCAAAGGTGAGGGAGTTTAGATCCCGCATAGAGTCAAACTATGAAAAAACTTAACATCCTGTAAAAGGTGAAAATAGCTTACCTCGCTAGCGTGACGCTGCGAGCTGTATCCGCGGTCCTCGGAAGCGGATGTGGGAGCCTCGGCGCCTTTGGTTAGCACCTTCCAGACGTCTTCATACGTCGTGTCGAAGAGCCGGTTAAGGGTTTGGTGCTGCGCCGGGTCGAACTCCCACAGATTAAAGCCCCGTTGTTGACACGGGAGGATCCGGCGGACGAGCATAACCTGGACTACATTGACAAGCTTGATCGGCTTGCTCACCAGGGACTGGATGCATGTCTGCAATCCGGTCACCTCTTTTTCGTCGCCCGACAGGCCCGTCTCTTTCCAGGACATAAGCCGCGTGGGGGGTCCGGATCGGAACTCGGGGGCTGCGATCCATTTCGGATCGCGCGGCTCGGTGATGTAAAACCACCATGATTGCCACCCCTTCAGGGTCCACGAAGGAGCCCTCGAGCCATAGGACGTTGGGCATCTTGCCCACCATGGCGCCTCCGCACTCGCCTGGTGCCGCGCACCACCTTCGGCTTGACATTGAAAGTCTTGAGCCATAGGCCGAAATGGGGGCGGATGCGGAAGAAAGCCTCGCACACGACGATAAACGCCGAGATGTTGAGGACAAAGTTCGGGGCCAGATCGTGGAAATCCAGGCCATAGTAGAACATGAGCCCCCGGACAAATGGGTGGAGAGGGAAGCCCAGTCCGCAGAGGAAGTGGGGAGGAATACTACCCTCTCATGGGGCCTTGGGGTGGGGAGAAGCTGCCCTTCCTCGGGAAGCCGGTGCGCGATGTCCTTGGACAAGTATCCGGCCTTCCTTAGCTTTTTGACATGGCCCTCCGTGACGGAGGAGACCATCCACTTGCCTCCCACTCCGGACATTGCTGGAGGAGGTTGAGGTAGGAAGCGTGGGCTTGGGCGCTGGAGCTCGAGTGCGCAGGAGATGGATAGGCAAAGAGGAAGAAGGCGTAGGTAAAAAGGTGGATCCTTATCCCCTTATATGGGCGGATGCGGTTGTGCGTCCCCACCAGCCTAGTAAAACTCGCTTGCCTCCCAAGCGCCGTGATAAATGGCGCGTTGGGTTACCCACGTCCGTATTGATGAGAATCCCGTAAAAGGGACACGATCTCTGCTTTGACAAGACGTGCCAAGGAAACCGCCTCGCAAAACGTGCTGAGGTGGAAAAGTAAAACGATTCGAGTAAAGGATTGGCCGTAGTGTGATGTCACGCTGCGGAATACGTCAGAAGATTAGATTTGTGTTAAATATTATTCTCTGGCAATATGTGGAAACTTATTTTGCAGAGCCGGACACTATCCTTTGTGTTAAATCTTCTTGAGACTTGGAGGAGGAACCCGCCTTGCAATGCCGAAGACAATCCGCGCGCCGGACTCGTCGTCATTGAAGCCTGGTTCAGGGGCTACTGAGGGTCCTGATTAGGGGGTGTTCAGGTAGCCGGACTATATCTTCAGCCGGACTCCAGGACTATGAAGATACAAGATTGAAGACTTCGTCCCGTATCCGGATGGGATTTTCCTTGGCGTGGAAGGCAAGCTTGGCGATGCGGAATTTCAAGATCTCCTACCATTGTAACCGACTCTGTGTAACCCTAACCCTATCCGGTGCCTATATAAACCGGAGGGTTCTAGTCCATAGGACAACTTCATCATACAACAATCATACCATAGGCTAGCTTCTAGGGTTTAGCCTCCTTGATCTCGTGGTAGATCTACTCTTGTACTACCCATATCATCAATATTAATCAAGCAGGAGTAGGGTTTTACCTCCATCGAGAGGGCCTGAACCTGGGTAAAAACATCGTGTCCCTTGTCTCCTGTTACCATCCGCCTAGACGCACAGTTCGGGGCCCCCTACCCGAGATGCGCCAGTTTTGACACCGACAATAACCAATCATACATAAAAGAATTCAGAGAAGATTCAAATATTATTCATAGATAGACTTGATCATAAACCCACAATTCATCAGTCTCAACAAACACACCGCAAAAAGAAGATTACACCGAATAGATCTCCACAACAGAGGGGGGGGATTGTATTGAGATCCAAAAAGAGAGAAGAAGCCATCTAGCTACTAACTATGGACCCGTAGGTCTGAGGTAAACTACTCACACTTCATCGGAGGGGCTATGGTGTTGATGTAGAAGCCCTCCGTGATCGATGCCCCCTCCGACGGAGCTCCGGAACAGGCCCCAAGATGGGATCTCGTGGATACAGAAAGTTACGGCGGTGGAATTAGGGTTTTGGCTCCTGTTCTGATCATTTGGGGGTACGTGGATATATATATAGGAGGAAGGAGTACATCGGTGGAGCAACAGGGGGCCCACGATGGTGGAGGGCACGCCTGGTGGGGGTGGGCGCGGCCCCTACCTCGTGGACTCCTCTTTTCTTTCTTGACGTAGGGTCCAAGTCTCCCGGGTCTTGTTCGTTGAGAAAATCACGTTCCTGAAGGTTTCATTCCGTTTGGACTCCGTTTGATATTCCTTTTCTTCGAAACCCTAAAACAGGCAAAAAACAACAATTCTGGGCTGGGCCTCCGCTTAATAGGTTAGTCCCAAAAATAATATAAAAGTGGATAATAAAGCCCGATAATGTCCAAAACAGTAGATAATATAGCATGGAGCAATCAAAAAATTATAGATACGTTGGAGACGTATCAAGCACCCCCAAGCTTAATTCATGCTCGTCCTCGAGTAGGTAAATGATAAAAACAGAATTTTTGATGTGGAGTGCTACTTGGCATAGTTTTAATGTAATTCTTCTTAATTGTGGTATGAATATTCAGATCCGAAAGATTCAATAAAAAATTTCATATTGACATAAAAATAATAATACTTCAAGCAAACTAACAAAGCAATTATGTCTTCTGAAAATAACATGGCCAAAGAAAGTTCATCTCTACAAAATCATATGGTTTAGTCATGTTTCATTTTCGTCACACAAGAATGCTCTCATCATGCACAACCCCGATGACAAGCCAAGCAATTGTTTCATACTTTAGTAATCTCAAACCTATAAACTTTCACGCAATATATGAGCGCGAGCCATGGACATAGCACTATGGGTGGAATAGAATATAATGAGGGGGTGTGGAGAAGACAAAAAAGGAGAAAGTCTCACATCAACGAGGCTAATCAATGGGCTATGGAGATGCCCATCGATTGATGTTAATGCAAGGAGTAGGGATTGCCATGCAACGGATGCACTAGAGCTATAAATGTATGAAAGCTCAACAAAAGAAACTAAGTGGGTGTGCATCCAACTTGCTTGCTCATGAAGACCTAGGGCACTTGAGGAGGCCCATTGTTGGAATATACAAGCCAAGTTCTATAATGAAAAATTCCCACTAGTATATGAAAGTGACAAAACAAGAGACTCTCTATATGAAGATTATGGTGCTACTTTGAAGCACAAGTGTGGCAAAGGATAGTAACATTGTCCCTTCTCTCTTTTTCTCTCATTTTTTGGGCCTTTTCTTTATGGCCTTTCTCTTTTTTGGGGCTTCTCTTTTTTTATGGCCTTTCTCTTTTTTTATTCCTCACTTGGGACAATGCTCTAGAAAATGATGATCATCACACTTCTATTTATTTACAACTCAATGATTACAACTCGATACTAGAACAAAGTATGAACTCTATATGAATGCCTCCGGCGGTGTACCGGGATATGCAATGGACCAAGAGTGACATGTATGAAAGAATTATGAACGGTGGCTTTGCCACAAATACTATGTCAACTACATGATCATGCTAAGCAATATGACAATGATGAATGTGTCATGATGAACGGATGGTGGAAAGTTGCATGGCAATATATCTCGGAATGGCTATGGAAATGCCATAATAGGTAGGTATGGTGGCTGTTTTGAGGAAGATATAAGGAGGTTTATGTGTGAAAGAGCGTATCATATCACGGGGTTTGGATGCACCGCGAAGTTTGCGCCAACTCTCAATGTGAGAAAGGGCAATGCACGGTACCGAAGAGGCTAGCAAGAGATGGAAGGGTGAGAGTGCGTATAATCCATGGACTCAACATTAGTCATAAAGAACTCACATACTTATTGCAAAAATCTACAAGTCATCAAAAACCTCGGTACTACGTGCATGCTCCTAGGGGGATAGATTGGTAGGAAAAGACCATCGCTCGTCCCCGACCGCCACTCATAAGGAAGACAATCAAATAACACCTCATGTTTCAAATTTGTTATAACGTTTACCATACGTGCATGCTACGGGACTTGCAAACTTCAACACAAGCATTTCTAATTTCACAACTACACAACTAGCAAGACTTTGATATTATTACCTCCATATCTCAAAACAATCATCAAGCATCAAACTTCTCTTAGTATTCAAAACTTTCTTAAGGAAATTTTACTTACTTTGATACCTAGCATATTAGGATTTTAAGAAAATTACCATGCTATTAAGACTCTCAAAATAATCTAAGTGAAGCATGAGATATCAATAGTTTCTATAAAACAAATCCACCACCGTGCTCTAAAAGATATAAGTGAAGTACTAGAGCAAAATTATATAACTCAAAAGATATAAGCGAAGCACATAGAGTATTCTAACAAATTCCAAATCATGTATGGCTCTCTCAAAAGGTGTGTACAGCAAGGATGATTGTGGTAAACTAACAAGCAAAGACTCAAATCATACAAGACGCTCCAAGCAAAACACATATCATGTGGTAAATAAAAATATAGCTCCAAGTAAAGTTACCGATAGAAGTAGACGAAAGAGGGGATGCCTTCCGGGGCATCCCCAAGCTTTGGCTTTTAGGTGTCCTTAGATTATCTTGGGGTGCCATGGGCATCCCCAAGCTTAGGCTCTTTCCACTCCTTGTGTTCCATAATCCATCAAATATTTACCCAAAACTTGAAAACTTCACAACACAAAACTTAAAGTAGAAAATCTCGTGAGCTCCGTTAGCGAAAGAAAATAAAAGACCACTTCAAGGTACTGTAATGAACTCATTCTTATTTATATTGGTGTTATAACCTACTGTATTCCAACTTCTCTATGGTTATATAAACTATTTTACTAGCCATAGATTCATC
>NC_053028.1:388720744-388733310 GCF_003073215.2 Triticum urartu
AAAAGAAGATTACATCGAATAGATCTCCACAAGAGAGGGGGAGAACTTTGTATTGAGATCAAAGAGAGAGAAGAAGCCATCTAGCTACTAACTATGGACCCGAAGGTCTAAGGTAAACTACTCACACTTCATCGGAGGGGCTATGATGATGTAGAAGCCCTCCGTGATGACGCCCTCTTCCGGCGGAGCTCCGGAACAGGCCCCAAGATGGGATCTCGTGGATACAGAAAGTTGCGGCGTGGAATTAGGTTTTTGGCTCCTGTTCTGATAGTTTGGGGGTATGTGTATATATAGGAGGAAGGAGTACGCCGGAGGAGCACCGAGGGGCCCACGTAGGGGGCCCCACCCTCGTGACCGCCTCTTTTGTTCCTTGGAGCAGGGTCCAAGTCTCCTGGATCATTCGGGAAGAAAATCACATTCCAGAAAGGTTTATTCCGTTTGGACTCCGTTTGATATTCCGTTTCTTCGAAACACTGAAATAGGCAAAAAACAGCAATTCTGGGCTGGGCCTCCGGTTAATAGGTTAGTCCCAAAAATAATACAAAAGTGGAAAATAAAGCCCAATATAGTCCAAAACAGTAGGTAATATAGCATGGAGCAAAAATTATAGATACGTTGGAGATATCAGCATCCCCAAGCTCCTCTGCGATTCGAGAAGCGAGCTACAGACATCGCAGCTCGCTAGCGGCTCAGAGGCGGTGCAGCGGTCCGCCGACGCCAACTAATCTGCTGGATGGGTATTGCGCCCGGCGTTGGCGCACTGTGATGAACGCGTCCCTTCGAGGTGCGGATCCGTATCACGTTCCTTGATTATCACTCTTGTCCCTGCGAGGAAATCAAAGCAACACTCATGGAATGTCGCGCCTCATTCTGGAAGATATATTTTAAGTATAATCAAGCGAGGTGCGTCCCCGCTCCACCCCCATTTCAATCCTCACGAGGATGGCGCTCTAATGCGATTAGGGTCCATGTCCCAGGCAGGCTCAACTATCGCTGGTTATGCCAGGCTTCATGCCGTGTCAATCACACACACACACACACACACACACACGGCCCGAGGTCCGTAAGAGCCCCCGAGTCGCGATGCTCGGGAGGTCCCCTTTAGCGCTCAAGCAGCCCTCGCTGGGCGAGAAAGGAAGGCAACGTCGCCATGACAGAGCCGCACTGGGCGAGGGTTTGGCGCTGCGTTGGTCCAACTCTGTAAGGGCGTGACTTATCTCTTGAGTTTGGTGTAGTTCCTCGATGAAGCCGGCCCGAGTGGTGGCAGCTGAGGCGCTGCTGGGTTAGGTCCTCGCGAGCTTCTTCCCACTCCCCCGCACTTTCCTTAATGCTCTACGTCCTCAGGTCCCGGCCCTCGAGCGAGCTCAGCCGCCGCTGGTATGACAGGTCGCGATGCCGTGGGTCAAGGCCAGGGGGTGAGGGCTGGAGAGCCAGTAGGAGCCCATGAGTCGCGATGCTCAGGTACCCCCCTTTTAACGTGCAAGCGGTCCGTGCCGGAGAGAGGTGAGGGCTCGCGACGTCCCTGCTCCTGGAGTAGGTCCTGCACACCAATCATGAAGAGAAACAAGACTGTTGTTACGGTTGCCAGCCAACCTTTGGTCGCTCCGGGGAAGTGATTGGGGCACTGAGGGCCTGGTGAGGTGGCGCCTTGCGGGGCTGCCGCGGCCAGAGCTCGACCACTCAGGTTTATCGGCGTTGCAGGGACGGACCCGTGCGCAAATGTCGTGCCAGAGCGAGCGGCTCCATAGGTAGGCGTCAATCGAGCAGGCGATTAGGTCGGGTATGTTAAGCACGCAGGAGGAAATTCATTTTAAATAGACGCGAGAAAAGCAAACCGCTGGGCCAGGCCCGAGCAGCTCGGGGATGATGCACCCGAGGGGCGCCCCCAACAAGGTAAGTAAAGAGCATAAGCAAAACGGATACATGCCGCAGGGACGGACCCACGCGACCTGGGAATGATGCGGCCCTGTGGGCGCTCCCAGCTAAAAACGGAACTTAGAAAGATGTCACCTGGTGCCGTTGAAGATGGAAGTGATGTTGAAGAAGCAGGGCGATCGCGATGAAGACGTCGACCCTCACGAGCCCCCAGGCCCAGGAGCCTCGGGAGGCTCCGGGGGCACAGGTGGGTCTCCGAGGCCATCTCCATCTCCGCCAGGACCGCACAATGCCTGACCTCCTGGGCCTCCAGAATGCTCCTCAGCAGGCGCTGATGAGCGGCGACCGCGTTCGGCAGGCCGAAAGGCATGCAAACGTAGTTGTGAGGTGGACCCTCGCAACGCCCCACGCGCGAAGGCCAGAGGCACTCCTGAGATGCGGCTCGGTTGATCCCTGGCATGTCGATGCAGACGCGCAGCCCACCATCCTCGCCTGGATGTGGGGCCACGGCGGGCAAGCGGCTGCCGCGCATGACTCTCGACTCCTGTAGCTCCTGGGTGTTTCTTGCGATGAACTCCTGAGGGTTTGGTCTTCCTTGCCTTGTACCTTCCTGAGGGAAACGTACCTGGAAGCACCCCTCCAAGTGGTGCCCGAGCGCCTCCCTCGCGACCTTGGCAAAGTCGGTGGCTCTCCAAGAAAGAGCCCCCGAGCCCTGCCTGAGGAGGGCGCCGGGCGCGCCTTCCTATGCGAGAGAGGGTGGCGCTCCCTGATTGGGCGCAGATCCTGACGCAACACCTCCGGAGGCGCCTGCCTCATGGCTTGGGCCAGGCGAAACCTTCTTCTTCTTAAGGGTCGCCTCGGGAAGCTCCGTCTGTGGTCCGGGTCTTCGATTGCTGCGGCTTGGAAACGCGCTCTGAGTGACACACTGCGTCCCTTTCTTCACAGGGTACGGTGATGACTCCACCGCTTCCTGGCATCTTGAGGACATTGTATCCATGGTGAGTCACTGCCATGAACTTGGCCAGGGCTGGGTACCCGAGGATGGCGTTGTATGGCAGACGGATGTGGGCGACGTCGAAGTCGATGAGCTCGGTGCGGTAGTTGTTGCGCTGCCCGAAGGTGACTGGAAGGCGAACCTGCCCTATGGGAACAGTGGAACCATCAGTGACTCCTGAGAAGGGCTTGTCGGCTGAAGCTGATCGTACGGCACTTGGAGATTGTCGAACGTCTCGACGGACAGGACGTTGAGTCCTGCTCCGCCATCAATGAGGGTCCTGGTGACCTGCACGTTGCTGATGACTGGGGAGCAAAGCATCGGGAGGACTCCGGCCGTTGCCGCGCACTTGAGCTGATCCGCTGAGCTGAACGTGATAGCGCACGCAGACCACCTGAGAGGGCGCGTGGCCTCAAGCTTGGGGAGGACTGCATTCACCTCGCGAGCAAACTGCTTGAAGATGCGCTGTGAGGCTGGGGCCTGCGCGCCACCCAAGATGCAAGCGATTGCGCGCGGCTCCTGGAAGCCCCCAGCCCCCTCGTCTTGTGGTCTTCGTTCCTCCTTGGCGGTGGCGGCAGAGGAGGAAGGCATGCGCGTCGGGCGATCCTCACGAGGCTGATCTCTCCAGCCTCCCTCGCGAGGCTGGTCCTGCCAGTGATCCTCGCGAGGTCGGTCACGCCACCCTTGGCGAGGGCCACGGTCTCCATCGTCCGCCACCTCTTCCTCCTCCTCGGCCATAGCCCCTGTCGTTGCGCTCGGGGCGTCGGCCGACACGTCTCTCTCACGGCCCTGAGCTCTTGACATTCGTTGGTGTTGTGGGTGTGGAGGTCGTGGTACACGCAGTACCGGCTGCCCTTGGATGACTCAGGCTGATCCCTGCCTCGCTTGGTGTCTGGCTCCGCTGCAAGCACGACAGCCCCCTTGCGCTTCACGTCCTTGGCCTTGGGCTTCTTCTCTTCTGGGTCGGCAGCCGGGAGTTCGAGGAGGGAAAGGCGCCCTTCCTCAGCCCTGGCGCACTTGGTCGCCAAGTTGAACAGCTCCAGGGATGTGCACAGGTCTTCATGGATTGCTAGCTCCTCCTTCATCTTGATGTCGCGTACGCCATCGGAGAAGGCCGAGATGATGGCTTCTTCAGTCACCTTGGGGATCTTGAGGCGAGCGTTGTTGAAGCGCTGGATGTATTTCTGCAGGGTTTCCCCTTGCTGCTTGATGCGGCGCAGATCGCTCACGGCCGGGGGCCCGCGAGTGCCCTGGAAGTTGGCGATGAAGCGAGTGCGCATCTCGTCCCAGAGGAGATGCCAGGAGCCAGGTTCAGGAGCCAGGTGCGGGCCCCGTCCTTGAGCGCCATGGGAAACCAGTTCGCCATGACCTTTCGTCTCCGTTGGCGGCTTCGATGCATAGCTCGTAGAGCTGTAGGAACTCCGCGGGGTCCGTCGTGCCATCGTAGCGAGGGGGCAGGTCAGGCTTGAACTTGCCTGGCCATGCGACGCCGTAGCTCGGGGGTGAGGCGCGGCAGCCTGCTGTGGCCACCGGTGCCTTTTGCTGGTACTGGGCTTGTTCCTGGACGCGCCGCCGCTTGGAGCAGCGCGGGGTCTTGGCGTGGAGGTGCAGGGACGCGATCTTGGCGCGCCGGTGCTGGGAGCGCGCGAGCACCTTCTTGGGGACGAGGGATCTCTTGGCAGCTCCCTTCTTGCCGCGCAGGCGCCAGACGTGGAGGGTCTCGCCCTGGGGCTGCGCGCCTTGGAGCCAGGGCGCCTTCTTGGGGAGGAGGTGGCGGAGGCGCCTCCTGATCCTCCCCTGCGCGGAATGGAGGGCGGCAGCGAGGACGGCAAAGGAGAGCCCCCTGCGGCGCTGACGAGCTCGGTGATGCGGGCGAGCCAGTCCTCGTAGAGGTCGTCGACGGGGCGGTAGTGCAAGAGCTCTCTTGCCAGGAGCAGCGCGGCGTGCGCGTCCGTGGGGGCGCGACGGTGCGTGGGACGACGAAGCGGCTGGAGTCAGCGACGGTGTGGCGGTGCGGCCCTCCCGCCGCACCGAAGGATGCTGGAGGAGGCCTGCTACTCGTTCCCCGCCGGGCCGGTGGCGGCGTTGGCGGCAGGCGACGGGGAACGATGAGGACGTCCGCCGACGCCGTCTGGGCGACGGGTGGCGAGAGCAGCCCGGCGCTCGGCGCGAGCCCGACGAGCGTCAGCCATGGACACGACAGAAGATTCACACGCGAACAAGCGGAAGAAAGATTCCGGCGCACCCCTACCTGGCGCGCCAAATGTCGGATTTCGGGTTCCGGCAGACCCTTGAGCGAACACTGGGGTGCGCGCGGAGATCTCTCCCCTACCGATCTACGTCCAATCTCCTCCATGATCTAACTAGAAACAATAACAACGCAAGGACACCAGTTTAATACTGTCGGCCACCTGTGGTGTAATACCTCACTTCCAGTGGTGTTGGGATTGCCTCAGGCTAATGAGGAAAAGTACAAGGGAACAACAACCTTGCGAGGGTGTTCTATGACTGTGCGATGACGCTTGCGTATTCATCGCTATCTCTCGCTTCTACTCTTTCTCTTCTCTCTCCATCCTTCTCTCTTTCTCCTCCTTCTCTCTCTCTCTACTCTTGGTGGCTAGCTCTATTTATAGAGGCCCTGGGCCTCTCCCCAAATAATGAGCGGGAAGGGCGCCAACAATTGGCCATTTTGAAGGGGAACATCTAGTACAAGTTATCCTGACCAAAGGTGGTCTTCGGCTGCCAAAAGCACTGGTGATGACGCCGTCTTGGGCTCCACGGTGACCTCCGTCCTGCCGCTCTGCTGGTCTTGGTCTCGTTGCACCGGAATGGTAACCTTTGCCCGATGCCTTGGCCTGTGCTTGCCCCCTTTGCACCAAAGGGGAAACAAGGACACTGCGCAGGCCGCGCCCGCCTGGTCTCGATCGTCATGGCTTGCATCACGGGCTCCTCGCGAGGTACCCCTGCCTTGATCTCTCCGCCTCCTCGCGAGCCTGCCTGATGAGGCTGCCTCTGAGGAAGCTTCCTGTCATCCGCCCCGCGAGGCTTGGCCCCTCGCGAGGGTCTTGAGCTTGAGCTGATGAAGATGGCCGCTGGGCCCCCACTTGAGCCACGCGCAGGCCGCAGGCAGGCAAGTCTGGGGACCCCCGTTCCCAAACCGACACTAATCTCGATCTATGCCAACTCAACAACTCCTACCGAGGCACAGACGAAGCCACCGAGTCCCAAAGAGTTACCCGAACGCAAACCTACCTTAATCGACGACGAGCGCAAGTGTTGGTATCATCGACGCGTAACGCGCCACCGACCACCATAGCTCGAGAAAAGCCTCAATCCGAATACCAGCCCGTAACAACCCGCCGAAAGGTAAGAGACACATCAGCTAGAAATATAATCACACCCTATGGCAAGTATTGGATTAGTAACATTAATGGTGTTTGGGTTTCCTTAATACCTTCAGTGTTATTATCCGATAGTATTTTTTTCTCTATATCCGATCACGGGCTGTGCTCCGACGGCAAGAGGCTTATTCTTAGATGGGCAGTTGAAAGCCATATTACACACCGGCCGAAACAGACGGACTCCATCGAGCTACTGTGACTTGGCCCGCTATAGAGGCGCCGCACACCCCTCTGCTTCACTGATGAAGTAATGGACATGAATTCCCAGAAGGGTTTAAACCCGTGAATATCGAATCATATGATGGAACAACGATCCCGCAGTATGGATTGAGGACTTTCTTCTCCATATTCATATGGCCCGTGGTGATGATCTTCATGCCATCAAATACCTCCCGCTAAAACTCAAGGGACCAGCTCGACACTGGTTGAACAGCCTGCCAAAAACTCCATTGGCAGCTGGGAGGACTTGGAAGACGCCTTCCGACAACTTCCAGGTACATACGTCCGACCTCCGGATGCCGATGACTTAAGTCACATAGTTCAACAGCCCGGAGAGTCAGCCAGGAAATTCTGGACTAGGTTCCTAACTAAAAAGAACCAGATCATCGACTGTCCGGATGCCGAAGCCCTAGCGGCCTTTAAGCATAGCATCCGCGACGAATGGCCCGACACCTCGGCCAAGAAAACCAAAGTCCATGGCAGCCCTCACGGCACTTATGACCCGCTTTTGCGCGGGCGAAGATAGCTGGCTAGCCCGTAGCACAATAATGCAAGCGAACCTGGCACCTCTGAAGCCAGAAATAGCAGCAAGCCCCGACGCAATAGGCACAAGCGTCGGAACAACGGTGACAATATCGATGACACGGCGTCAACGCCGGATTCAGTGGCTCCAAGCCCGGCAGAAGAAGCCATTTAAAAGAAACAACCGGGCTCATCCAGCTTGGACCGAATCCTCGATCGACCATGTCAGATCCATGGCACCCCCGATAAACCTGCCAATCATACCAACAGAAGCTGTTGGGTCTTTAAACAGGCCGGTAAGTTACATACCGAGGACAAATAGAAGGGATCGCCAAGTGAGGACGATGACGAGGAGCCCCGTCCACCGAACACAGGGGATAAAAAATCCCCCCAAGTCAAAATGGTGAACATGATATACGTCACTCATATCCCCAAGAGGGAGCGCAAACGCGCACTCAGGGACGTCTATGCGATAGAGCCAGTCGCCCCAAAATTCAATCCATGGTCATCTCCGATCACTTTCGATCGCAGGGACCATCCGACCAGTATTCGTCACGGCGGCTCAGCCGCACTGGTCCTCGACCCAATCATTGATGGATTCCACCTCACGCGGGTCCTCATGGACGGTGGCAGCAGCCTTAACCTGCTCTATCAGGACACAGTCCGCAAGATGGGCATCGATCGTCAAGGATCAAGCCCACCAAAACTACCTTTAAAGGATAAACACCAGGTGTCGTGTCAAAACCGCGGATCTCGGGTAGGGGGTCCCGAACTGTGCGTCTAAGCGGATGGTAACAGGAGGCAGGGGACACGATGTTTACCCAGGTTCGGGCCCTCTTGATGGAGGTAATACCCTACGTCCTGCTTGATTGATTGATGATATGAGTATTACAAGAGTTGATCTACCACGAGATCGTACGAGGCTAAACCCTAGAAGCTAGCCTATGGTATGATTGTTGTTGTCCTACGGACTAAACCCTCCGGTTTATATAGACACCGGAGGGGGCTAGGGTTACACAAGAGTCGGTTACAAGGGAGGAGATCTACATATCCGTATTGCCAAGCTTGCCTTCCACGCCAAGGAGAGTCCCATCCGGACACGGGACAAAGTCTTCAATCTTGTATCTTCATAGTCCAACAGTCCGGCCAAAGGATATAGTCCGGCTGTCCGGAGACCCCCTAATCCAGGACTCCCTCAGTAGCCCCTGAACCAGGCTTCAATGACGATGAGTCCGGCGCGCAGATTTGTCTTCGGCATTGCAAGGCGGGTTCCTCCTCCGAATACTTCATAGAAGATTTTGAACACAATCAGTGTCCGGCTCTGCATTTATTCGACACCGTTTTTTCTCAACCATCGCACTGCATATGCGAGGCGGTTTTCTTGACACGTCTTGTCAAAGCAGAGATCGTGTCCCCCTTATTACGGGATTCTCATCAATACGGACGTGGGTAACCCAATCGTGCCCGTTGGTATGACTCCTCGATTTAGGCAAGTCCCAAACGGCCACGAGGAGGACGCTTGATATTCACCCTCTTTATAAAGAGGCCAAGGCCTGTCCTTTTCCTCTCGTACTCAATCGAATCCTTCCCCCCTCGAGTTCCAACACCCAAGGCTCAGGTCAGGCGCTTCGGACCTTCAACCATGTCCGGATCCAACCTTCAAGGTCGGTGGATGCCTTCCTCTGTCACAGAGGAAGACATCAAGAAGCTAAGAGAGGCCAGGTATTTGACCGCGAAATCTCGCACAGGCTGCCTGCTCGAGGGCAGGTCATTCCCACTCCCGAACCCGGCGAGAGCGTTGTATTCATCTCTCACTTCCTCCGAGGGCTAGGCCTGCTCTGGATCCCTTTGTTAGGGGGCTCATGTTCTATTATGGGCTGGATTTCCATGACCTGGCCCCGGATTCCCTCCTTCACATCTCGTTCATCATCGTGTGTGAGGCCTTCCTCCGCATTACCCCACACTTCGGCCTGTGGCTCAAGACCTTCAATGTGAAGCCGAAGATGATCGAGGGGCGACACGCAGAGTGCGGAGGTGCCGTAATAAGCAAAAGCGCTGATGTCCATGGCCAGAGGGTTCCTTCCGAGGTGTCCAGTTTATGGCAACGGGAGTGGTTTTATATCATAGCTCCCGAAGTACCAAGTGGGTAGCCGCCCCTGCCTTTCGCTCGGGCCCCCCACCACAACTGACGTCATGGATCAACAAGGGGCTGGACTGGGGGCCAGTAAATGATGTGCCGATATTGCAGAGTCGCATCCGAGATCTCCTCGAGAGAGATGTCAGCCTGGTCACGGTAATGCAAGTCATGCTAGTTCGTCGAGTCCAGCCTTGCAAACGTCGACCCCTCCGTATGTGGGAATTCAACCCGGAAGGACCGCGAACTATTCAGCACTTCCTCGGCATGACGCTCGAAGAGATGTACAAATTGTTCTTCGGACCACAAATAAAGTGTCCGGACACCACCGAGGATGCGGGTCTGAGCTGTAATCGCCCAGATACCCAAGTAAGTAATCCCGGCCGAAACACGCTTTTTATTATATAACATCATTCTGAAAAGTCGCTCTTTGACCAGGACTGGGTAACAAAGGCGAAGATGATCAGGTGTTCGTCCCCCCTTCCCGAAGGCTCGGCCAATCCAGTACTAGCCAGAATGCTCGAGCCGGCGCCTTATCAGGCGCCCTCAGGGGAAGATAAAGGGGGGGAATAAAGAGGCTGAAAGCGGGCCTCACTCATTATTCATCCCAACCGGGGGAATTAGCGCCTCCGCGAAGGAGGATAACCAGGGAGAAGAATCGAAATTCCCTCTCCCCAAGGAAGGAAGAGGACCACCTCTGAAGACCCGGAAACAAAGGTTTCCAAACGGGGGAAGAAATTTCGCCAGAGGGTCCTGCCTTCGGAGGTACTCTTGCGCACAGTGCCCCAAGGGGATCAGCCCTCTACCGAGCTGTAAGTAAACCAAAAAGTACTTAATAAAAATATCCTACATTACTTCTGAAGACAATAACCGAAGCATATATCTTGTAGTTCGGATCATAGCCCTTCTCGACAGAGTTCGTCTTCGGGGGATCTTCGAGATGATGGAGAGCGAAACACCTCCCCCTGCCACCCCGCCTCATGAGGCGGGCGACCCTGAAGTGTCGTGCGGAGGGTTTCTCCTGATCCGCCAAGGCCAGAGGGTAATCCTTTGGCCACCCGAAGTCCTCAGTATTCGGCTCCTAAAGAGAGCAACAGAAAGAGTCCGGAACCGTACAGTGTGCGATCGGACGCACTGAAGGATCTTCTGGAGCAAGCGGCCATCTCAGAACGCATCGTACGCTAATGGGTACGGTGATTGAGAGGATTTCATCCGCCGAAAGCGGGTTGCATGAAGCTTTTATGAGTCTGCTGAAAGGCTTTGAGGTACGTGAAATAGTGTATGTTTTTGACAGTACCGCACACGTTAGGTGTGCCCTATGCAGATAGTAGCCCCTGAGACTCTGGTTGCCGTCGAGACGGCAAACAGAGGATCATAGTCCCAGGTAATAATCAGGCCGCCTTCATGTGCAGGTGGCTGAAGGTCCGGTGGCTAGCCGGACTGTGAGTTTGCCAAGCTGAAGCGGCAACTTGATGCGGCAGATGCCGACATCGTGCTTGTCAACAAGCGGCTCGACGAGGCACAGGGTATGTGATTTCTCCGGTGATCAACACATAGTAAGAGGAGCATGATGCCAGTATCTTTAATATGTTGTGACTGCAGATGGAGCTGCCACCGTGGAGACCCTTCGGGCGGAACTTGCCCGAGCCAAGGAACAAGCCAGGAATAGCGAATGGCCGCTCTAAAGGTCGAAGAGCTGAGGGCCGAACAGCGCATTGCCGAGCAAGGAAAGAATAGCCAAGATGGCCGTTGAGTTGAAAGATGCCGCCGACCGTTACCAGCTTCTTGAAAAAGAAAGCCGAGCGAAGGCGACGGACCTGGAGAAGGCCATGGTAGCAGCCAAGGAAGCCCGCTCCAAAATCAGAGCGGAAGGAGGAGCTGCGTCAAGCTGGAGATATCGCGGCTGGGAAGCCCTTTTTGTTGCGGACTAAGTTCGGAGATCCGAAGTATGCCCCTCTTGATCAACTATGGAGTTCTGCAGACGTACATACGGATTTGGCAGCAAGTGCTGCTGATGCGGCCGAGTACTTCAAGGATCAAAAAGATCGTGAAGTGGAAAAGCTGTTCTGGTCACAGTTCCATGCTCCAGTGCGTCCGCTGCTGTTGAATGAGCGAATGGCCGAGTGGGCCGAGCTCCATAGGTTGTCGGACTTGCCATGAGGTCTGTTGTGGATCATCTGTGGCGAGGGCCAAGGCCGAATAGTTACTTTAGTTTAGTGCAACAATTCCTTGGTGTTGTGCCGCACATCGACGCTATGAAGAGGTCGGCGTGCATAGAGGGTGCGGATGGCACTTGCCCGTGTCAAGACATACTGGGCAGAGATGGAGGCCACCACTATTGCAACACAGGGTTCGGCCGTGGGCCGAGTAGCTGCCGAGCACTACTTTGAAGAAGTCCTTGAAGGCGCTCGTTCGATAGAGGCTCAGTGCTCGAAGAATATTATGTTCTAGTGACATGTATTCCCATTGTAAAAACAATGTTTTATTGAATTATAAAGGCTGTGTTTATACTTTTGCCTGAAAGTATTATGATGCCTCATGTCGGCCGTTTATGTATATATGTATATAACCTGAAAGTTTGCAGTCGTCGGCTTCCGCCCCCACGCATATAATGCGGGGGTGTTCGCAAAAAAATATTCACACTTGATCCAACGTCTTGGTCCATTAAGGAGGTGGTAGCGCAGCGAACGAGGCAATCGGACTATATTGCTTTAACACTTTCACTTAGCCATAGGAGTTTGACGGTGGGACGCTATATAGCCCCTGGTACTTCCGCGCTCGTCCGAATACGGGGCGACGTACATGACCGGGAAAACGGCCCTTCGTTAATGCGGAGGAATCCCGAAGATTCCGCTAAGTCATCGAGTGGTTGACCAGTCTCGCGCTTTATCATGACAGTCAGTTTTCGGCTTTCTCTACTGAGGTGCTCATCCGGATGAACCAGGGCACAATCGCAGTAGTTCTCCCGGTCGCCTTAGCCGATAGAGCGGAACGTAAGGTAGCAAAACACGGGAGCCGGGCAAACCCAACATTTGACCAAAGACATGATTCGGAGCTGATGCATATAAGGCCAAACTCGCGACGCCGAACACTCCCTAAGGTATTCGGTCTTTATAACATATCCGGGCTGAACAATGCCCTTAATAATAAACCCGGTGTCCAGGTACGTGCAATATCCTGACGTGGCCACATGCCAATACGTCAGCATCCTTCTCGGTTGTATTGAGTATCCGGAGGATGTGAACAACAAGAGACAGTAAAAAAGGTTGCAGGGTCTTAATCTAAAAAGAAACCTTTGAGCGGGTCCCTGCTGCACGTCTGCGCCTGTGTCTCCGTTGTGCCGTCCTGGACGGGTGTAGCACGATTGTCATCTGTAAAAGAGAAGAACTTAGGTGAAAGTTGCGGCCAGAGGTACTCGTCT
>NC_053028.1:388734310-388764371 GCF_003073215.2 Triticum urartu
GGGTTTCCTCTGCCGCCGCCGTCCCTGTCACGGCCGACGCCGGTGCCACCGGGGGAGCGGGCCAAGCCCAAATGGGAGCGCGAGAGGGGGACAAGCGCAGCGCGGAGGTCCCAAAGGAAGCAATGAATGTGCGGAACGGAGATGTGCCACGGAGGACCGGATAAATAGCTGGCGGGAACACAGCCTGGCGGTGAGATGCCCGAGGCGCGGTGGCTAGGGGGGCATTCGCCGCGACACGCCAAGACGTGCCAGCCAGCCCCTAGTCGGACTGCCCCGCGACACCCCACGCCGAGACGCGGCGGCAGCGAGCGGTCCGGTGAGCCAAGGTGGCGGCTTTTCGGGGCGTCAGCGGCGAGGGGACAGAGGAGAGAGGCGCGCGGGCGGGGGCACCAGGGTGACCAGAACGTGGCAGGGGCAAGGGCACCAGCCGAGACCCGACAGCCCGAGGCGGGGGATCCCGGCAAACCACCGCGCGGCCAGCATCCATGTCGTCCGACTCCGCCAAATCGGCCCACCGGAGCGCCGGCGGTGACGAGGAGGGCACAGGGGAGGAGGTGTCAGCGGAGGACAGGGAGGCCAGGGGGGGGCGGATGGCTTGGGGGTCGCGGAAGAGCACACCGGCGGCGGGGCAAGCAGCCGCGGGTGCCGCGTTGCCAGGGGCATCGTAGGAGCTCATTTCAAATTTTTCATCATACACATTCCATTATACCTACTGTATTCTAACTTTACCATGGCTTATACCGCCAATACAATCCATAGATTCATCAAAATAAGCACACAATGCAACGAAAACAGAATCTATCAAAAAACAGAACAATCCGTAGCAATCTGTACTTAAAGCATACTTATGTAACTCCAAAATTTCTGAAACACTATTACAACGTAGGCAATTTGTATATCAATATAGTGTAAAAAAATCAGAATTTTTCGTAGCTTCATTGATTTTTAAAAATTCTGCTACTACACGTAAAAGTTTCTGTTTTCCAACAGGATCAAATCAACTATCACCCAAACCATCCTAAAGGCATTACTTGGCACAAAAACTAATTAAAACATTTGAAACACAATCATAACAGAAGCATAATTGTGCAAACACATAAGAACAGAGATAAAAAGTGAAAAATATTTTATTCGTTGGGTTGCCTCCCAACAGGCGCTATTGTTTTATGCCCCTAGCTAGGCATAATGCATAGATTCAAGTATTGTCATCTTTAGTTTTTGCTCCATTGGTTTCCCTCTTGATTGACTCATATGATGGATTAATTCTAGTTCTAGGGAAGTGTTCCATACCCTTTCTCAACAGAAACTAAAATTAATTGTTCCCTTCTTTCATATCAATCACGGCACCTACAGTTCATAAAAATGGTCTACCAAGTATTGTGGGACAAGATGGATTGTAATCAATAGCAAGCACAATAAAATCTATGGGCACATAATTCCTATTTGCAAGAAGAAGAACATCATTTATTCTTTCCAAAGGTTTTTTAATTGTAGAATCCGCCAAGTGCAAATTAAGAGAACATTCTTCCAACTTGGTAAAACCTAGCACATCACATAGAGATTTTGGAATTGTGGAAATAGTAGCACCCAGATCACATAAAACATCGTACTCATAATTTTTTATCTTGACTTTAATGGCGGGTTCCCATTCATCATATAATTTTCTTGGAATTGAAATTTCTAATTCTAGCTTTTCCTCTAAAGCTTTCATCATTGCTTCTACAATATGTGTAGTAAAAGCTTTATTTTGTTCATAAGCATTGGGTGAATTTAGCATGGATTGCAACAAACAAATGCATTCAATCAAAGAACAACTATCATAATTAAAGTCTTTGTAATCCAAAAGAGTGGGTACGTCACTAGTAGAAGTTTTTACCTCTCCAAACCCACTTTTATCAATTTTTTCAACAAGATTTTCACCCTCCGAACTATGGGTACGCCTTCTAGCTAAAGTTGATTCTTCTTCAGACCCCTTATCATCAATTTTAATATTACTAAACAAGGAATCAATAGAAGAAACACTAATCGTCTTAACATCTTCATCATTACTATGAAAGCAATCGGGTGTAAACGCTTTTTCTAAAAGTTCTCTTTTAGATATTAGCATAGCGGTTCCTTTCTTACTTTCATCCATGGAAACATATAAAGCTTTAATTGATTCATTAACATCAACCTTTGGTGGAAAATTTTAATCTTGAGATTTTCTACATCATGAGTAATTCTATCAATGCTCCTAGACATATCATCAATCTTATTCAACTTTTCTTCTATCATAGTGTTGAAAACTTTTTGAGCATTGATAAATTCTTTAATATTACTCTCAAGATCATAGGGCATCATATTATTATTATTATTATTATTATTATTATTATTATTATAAGAATTACCATAGGAATTGCCATAATTATTAGAGGAATTTCCAGGAAATGGCCTAGGATTAAAATTACCCATATAAGCACTGTTATTAAAATTGTTTCATGAGATAAAATTCACATCTACGGGATCATTATTTTTCTCAATCAAAGTAAACAAAGGCACATCATTAAGATCATTAGGAGCATTTTTACTAGCAACCAATTTCATAAGTGCATCAACTTTTTCACTCAAAGTACTAATTTCTTCAACATAATTAACCTTTTTTACTAGTAGGTGCTTTTTCAGTATGCCATTGTGAATAATCAAGCAATTTAGTTGCTTCACCCAAAGTAATTTCCATAAATGTATCACCCGTGACGGAATCTAAAAGATTTCTAGAAACAAAATTCAGTCTCACATATATTTTTTGTATAATCATCCATAGATTTAAACCATGAGCAGGACAATTTCTTAGCATTAATTTAATTCTTTCCTAGGATTGCGCAACATGTTCATGCTCAAGTTGCTTGAAATTCATAATTTAGTTCCCAGGGGAAATAATTTTCGCGGGAGGAAAATACTTATTAATAAAAGCATCTTTACACTTATCCCAAGAATAAATACTATTTCGGGGCAAAGATGAAAACCAAATTTTCACACGATCACGCAAAGAGAAAGGAAATAATTTTAATTTCACAATATCATTGTCCACATCATTTTTCTTTTGCATATCTGTAGGATCAAAAGTATGTCTAGAGGGGGGTGATTAGACTACTTGACCAAATAAAAGTCTATCATTTTCCCAATTTTAAGTCTTGGCAGAATTTAGCAACTTAGAACAAGTCAAGCAATCAACCTACACATACAAGTCTAAGAGTATAGCAACAGAATGTAAAACATTTGCATATGAAGGTAAAGGGAGGAATTTGGAGGGAGCAAACACAATGTAGACACGGAGATTCTTGGCGTGGTTCTGATAGGTGGTGCTATCGTACATCCACGTTGATGGAGACTTCAACCCACGAAGGGTAATGGCTGCGCGAGTCCATGGAGGGCTCCACCCACGAACGGTCCACGAAGAAGCAACCTTGTCTATCCCACCATGTCCATCGCCCACGAAGGACTTGCCTCACTAGGGTAGATCTTCACGAAGTAGGCGATCTCCTTGCCCATACAAACTCCTTGGTTCAACTCCACAATCTTGTTGGAGGTTCCCAAGTGACACCTAACCAATCTAGGAGACACCACTCTCCAAAAGGTAATAGATGGTGTGCTGATGATGAACTCCTTGCTCTTGTGCTAGAAATGATAGTCTCCCCAACACTCAACTCTCTCTCACAGATTTGGATTTTGTGGAAAGATGATTTGAGTGGAAAGCAACTTGGGGAAGGCTAGAGATCAAGATTCTTGTGGTTGGAATGGAATATCTTGGTCTCAACACATGAGTAGGTGGTTCTCTCTCAGAAAATGTATGCTAGAAGTGTAGGCACGTTCTAATGGCTCTCTCCACGATTGAAGAGTGGGTGGAGGGGTATATATAGCCTCCACACAAAATCTAACCGTTACACACAATTTACTAAACTTGGTGGGACCGAATCATGAAACTCGGTTGGACCGATTTAGTTTAAAATGTGAACGTTAGGACTTTTGATGTGACCAACATGTCAACTCGGTGGGATCGATTTCATTAGGGTTAGGGCATAACGTCACCTCGGTGAGACCGATCACACAAACTCGGTAGGACCGATTTCTGTAATAGGCAAACAGAGAGTTGGTGAGGCAAACTCAGTGGGACCGAATTGCTCATTTCGGTAAGTCCAAAATTTTACGAAAGGTAAATAGAGAGTTTGCATTGCGAACTTGGTGGGACCGATCGCTCATCTCGGTTAGACCAAAACATTAGAAGGGCAACCGAGTGTTTGCAATCCCATCTCGGTGAGACCGAGATCCCTATTAGTGAGACCGAAGTGACTAGGGTTTCTGGCAGTGGCTATGTAAAATGAACTCGGTGGCACCGGATAGATAGAATCGGTGGGGCCGAGTTTGACTTTTGGTTTGGGACAGATGTTGATATGAGAAAGTGGTTGAGGGCTTTTGGAGCATATCACTAAGCATTTTGAGCAAGCAATCCATTAAGCAACACCTCATTCGCTTTTAGTAGTATCATCCCGTGTATGTCATCCGCGCTGCTATCCTTCGTCCTTCGATTTCAATCATTCATTTGCACGGTGGAAGCTAATTAATTTGAGGACTTATTTTGCGCAGCGGCGGGCGCACCGTCCTCATCATCCTCTACCCCCGATTCTCCCACGCTCTTTACTTGGACTCGTCGAAGAACATTCACAAAAAGGATTACACCCACATCAAGGATGTTCTCGACAGTGCTATGTATTACTACCAATCAATGGGTGGAGAGGTCAGGGACAAGAAGATAAGGGGCGGCAGGGTCGCCTTCGGCCATAAGACTGACTTCTGCTGCATCCAGCAACCGAATGATTCTCTTAATTTTGGATTCTATGTCCTACGCCACATGCTGGAGTACAGACGGGATCACCACAACCTTCGCATGGCACCTTCTTCCGGCAATGCCCATATTCTGCAATGGGCAAAGGACATAGGAGATATCGAGGATCATCGACTTTGAGCTGAGTTCTATAACATCCAGCGCGAACTTGCCCAAATCATCATGAAGGAGGTCGTCGGAAAAACAGGGATGTTCTATAGAGAAGGACAAATGTCGCGGGAAGACGTCCGAACATGGATAGCCTCTCAGCGTCTCGACCTGAAGCCTTTCACTAGGCTCGGGGACTATCTTCCTGACTTGGATGGATGGAACGACATGTTGGAGTGATTGTCGATATACGACAATGTGTCTGTTTAGTCCATACTTTCTGTATGACAAAACTTTGAGTTATGCATGGTGAAACTTTATTTGTGATGTAATTAAACCGTCCTCCTCCTCGACTAGCGAAAATCACTCTAGTTAGGGCATTTTGGGGTACGATGAACTTTGTTATTTATGCTTATGATATGTTGTTTCTATTTTTGCCAAGTCTGTCTCTTTCTGGTGCTCAACTATATATGTTGCATATCATCGACTCATGTGATGATGCAGGTGCATAGATCATAGATAGTGAGGAAGTGCTATGCCAGGAGTATATATACGACAAGTGGCCGAAGTGTCGGGCCGCCCAGGTGTACCGGTTTCCGGTTTCCGAGCGACATGAAGTAGTTAGTTTAGGTTCATGCTAATGCGAGAGAGGGATACGAACTCATGTTCTCAAAGTGATAGCTCTTCTCGTGTATATCATTGTTTAGATGGATGACGATGTATTTGCAAGTAATCGAGACTTGTATCGCTATTTTCGAGATGATGACGAGAGACCACTTTGTGTTGGATGATGATTATGATGATGACATGATTTGATGAGACTAATTGTATGTATATGCTATGATTACATTTGTATGTGTATGATATGCTAAAGATTATTGTATAAAGCCTATTCAAATACAAAACAAATACAAAACAAATATGCAGGAAAAAACTAATAAATAAACTAGTAGTAGCGAGGGGGGAAATTTAGTAGTAGCGCCTCCTTACCAGTAGCGCATCCCAGCAAACAGCGCTGCAGATAATATCAGTAGCGCCCTTTCCCAAAGAGCGCTACAACTATTCATGTATAGCAGTAGCGTGGGACAACAGGCGCTACTGCTATACGTTAGCTGTAGCGCCTTATTAGTAGCGCCGGCACCCGCACTACTGAGAGGCCCAAAACCCTCGCTGCTGCTAGGCTTTTCCCTAGTAGTGGTGGTAGATTTCGGCAAGGCTGCGGAGTGTTCGCTTTCGCCTATTATTTGATGCGAAGGTCTCGAAGACTGTTAATACCGTACTGGTATTTCTGGGATGGTTCTCTGTGGTTTCTGGAATTAGGATATCCTCGCCACTTTTGGCTACCTGTCGGAGTATCCAACATGCTCTAAGGCTATGTGTTGGTATGGCGCCCTCTGTACTGTCAATTTTACAGGGTCCATTGAGCCATCCCTCCAGTACGGTTCCATGCCCTATAGAGGGTTTTTGCTTTTTGGTAGTTGACCCGGGTGTCTTTTGATAGTGCACCCTTTTATTTTGGACTGGGTTCGTATTTAGGGCCGGATTATCCCAAAAGTTTGTTTCAATTTTCCAGGCACTTTCCATCGCACAGTACTTTCGTACTATGGACGCCAAGTCAGCGAAGCGTGATATCTCACGGCGATTTATGGCGTTAAGGATTCCCTTGTCCGTGCAATTATTGCAGAAAAATAAGATTGCGTCTTCCTCGTGGCAGTCCTTAACCTTGTTCATCGCAAGGAGGAATCTGGCCCAATAGTGATGTACTGTTTCCTGGGGCTCTTGCCTGATGTGGGAAAGATTGCTTATGTTTGGGTGGGTGGGTGGAATTGAATCCGAACCCTTACCCGATCTGGGATCCAGGGGCCGAGGAGTTTCCAATTTTGGAAATTCTGGTTCCGGGGTGTTGCCCGATAATCCTGGCCCGCTGCCTGACTCTAAGTTTAGGGATTGGATGCTTTCCTCCCGCGAACGGGTATCCGGCTCGGAGAGCTCAGGAATCCGGACATAGTTGGTCCTCAAAATGGAGGAAAGGTCGCCGCATTGTTCCTCCACCACTACAATATGATCGGTTACCGGCGGAGAGTTAATCTCCCTTTGATCGGGTTTAAGCCCAATCCGATCATAGTCCGCAGCGACTCCCAGGGCGGCGATGCGATCCAAGAGCTCGTTTAGAGAAGCGAGCTCCATTGGATCCATCTGTTCGGCGAGTGCCGATTTGACGTGGAGGCTGTTTTTGATGACCCAAGAAGTCATCGTCGGCGCGGCGGCCGAACAGGCGGTCATGACGAAACCGCCTAGCTGGAGAGTTTGGCCGACAGCCAAAGCTCCCCCAACAGTAGTACCGTCTTTAAAGACGAGATGAGACATCCTTCCTTCTGGCGACGGCATAGTGGAACTCTCAATGAAAGCACCAATGTCGGTGTCAAAATCGGCGGATCTCGGGTAGGCGGTCCCGAACTGTGCGTCTAGGCGGATGGTAACAGGAGACAAGGGACACGATGTTTTTACCCAGGTTCGGGCCCTCTTGATGGAGGTAAAACCCTACTCCTACTTGATTAATATTGATGATATGGGTAGTACAAGAGTAGATCTACCACGAGATCAGGGAGGCTAAACCTTAGAAGCTAGCCTATGGTATGATTGTTGTTATTCTACGGACTAAACCCTCCGGTTTATATAGACAGAGGGGGCTAGGGTTACACAGAGTCGGTTACAATGGGAGGAGATCTACATATGCGTATTTCCAAGCTCGCCTTCCATGCCAAGGAAAGTACCATCCGGACATAGGACGAAGTCTTCAATCTTGTATCTTCATAGTCCAACAGTACGGCCAAAGGTTATAGTCCGGCTGTCCGGATACCCCCTAATCCAGGACTCCCTCAGTTGGATTCACGCCGATTAACAAAATACATGCTGATGTAAAAATATAGTGATATACAACAGGTACTTACATCTACATTGGAGCACAGAGAATTCCTGCAAGAATCTTTCCTCATAAACGATACCATTGCAGAAAATCTTCTATCTGTTAAGCTTATTTTCTAAAAGAGAGATGGGTAAGAAACATGTACAAAATATGATCAGCATGCTATAAAATTTCATGATACAAGGATACGAACATGCTTCTTAGAATTGAGTTGACATATTTTTGCTGGACTGGAGCGGACTAGTTCTTTGGCCACTGGAATCTGCTTATTATCAGTAGGAGTTGGGTTTCTCTGTGCTGGAGCAGTATCTATAAAAACTGGAGTTGCTTTATTATCTCCTGGCGTTTGGATCTTTTGCAAAGGCCTTGTTTGTAACCCTTCAGATTCTAACATAGTCGTCTTCCCCTTGCATGCCTTGTATATAAGAATGGTGCTTTAATTATAAAACATGCGGCAGCAGAGAGATGGAATATGTACTAAATAATAGAAAGGCATGACATATTGACATGTATTCCCTCCATCCGGAAAAAATGGATGGGTCTAGGCGTATTTCAGTTCTAGATACATCCTTTTTTATCCATTTCGGCAACATGTAATCCGGACGGAGGGAGTATGGTGTAACAGCTAGGGATACGATAGGACAACACAGCAAAAAACACTAGTTGAATGTAAAACTGTATGTTAGCGGAATACGTACAGAAATAACTAAGGCAACATACACGTGTATGATTGGGAAAATAAGATGGCATTGCAACAGAGCACTAGAACAACACTTCAATGTAAAAAAACATGGTATGGTAGACAGATGAAGTACATACTAATGAATAACAATGCATAAGATATTCAGAAGCATGATGTCCAAATTAAGCAAATGGCATTGCGATAGAGTAGAATGACAGTACTTGAATTTGAAAACATATTATCATGAATGGAATAGGTACTGAAAAACAGGAAGGCATGACATATTTACATGCATGGTCAGCATGCTAAGCACATGGCATTGCAATAGAGTAGATACACTCCAGGACATTATATGCATGTTGTACCCACATCACATGCCAAGTTAGAGCAAGGACCTTGTGGGGTGAAGAGGATTCATCATCTTTCTGCAAGTCTTCTGAAGAATTTCCTTTACATGTTCCATCATATTGGGTATCATTGACATCAAGTTTATTGGCCTTTACATTGCTCCATGAGGTTTTTGTGGATATATCAGTGTGTGCAATTATATCTGACATGCATGGAAGACAACTAGTAGTTAGATTTATGAAATGAGTGCCTGTAGGAGACGACATAAATAGTAGGACTGGGGTTAACTAGCAGCAACAGGTCTCATAAATTAAAGGGAGAACACAGATGAAAGCTACAGAATATGTATCGTTTGTACTCGACATTAACTAGATGGCACACAAAAGTATTAAAGAACATAGGAAATACTAGAAGTGGTATAATACTATAATCACCAGCCGGTGGGATAGCATTGGCTGATGGATGATAACTATGGAAATGTGTTACCTAAAGAACAAGTATCTTAGCTGAACTATGGAACAACGTTAACTCCTGAACAAGACCCGTAAGAGATCAGCATGAATATACAGTGAAATGTGATGATCTATTTTCCATGCTTAGATGAATAACAAAGCCATAAATGTTCCACACAAGATGAGGGTACAACCTATCTGGCTGCCATCCAAAGGAGTGAGCATCATGTGCTGACTTGTCGATGGCCCTGCAGTTGTTGTGGCTGTGCATGTCGGGCACGCGCATTCGATGCAGGGAACTGTTGAGTGGGGACTATAGCTCCCTTCTGGTGTATGCTCCCCTTGTTGGAGCAGCTGCGGTGAGTCGAAAGACGATGTGTCTGAAGATGCAGATAACACAATGTTAAGAACGACATATCTCTTTGATCTGAAGAAATACACTAAGAGATCAACAGCAAGGTACGAGAGTGGTCACACGTCTGTTGACTGAAGACTAAATTGGGGTCACACGATTTTATTTTATTTTGGTACTGTCCGATCTACGCGGATGGCTGGCCCGTCTTGTGCCTCCCGGCTACACTGTTCGAAATCTTTCCCGAAGAGCCAGCGACCAACGGCAGAGCAGCCTGCCTCCGTCGTCCGTGGCCCCAACCAGAACCCCGCTCCCCGCGACACCGCACTGCCGTGGTTGCGCCGCCCCCGGACCAATCGACAAAGACTCCCCTTCATCCAGATCCGGCGGCGGCAGTACCTTCAACCCACGCAACTCTAAAAGATAGCCATCTAAGCGCAGCTTCCGCAGCGAACTTGCGGCCCCGCACCCTTACGTTAGACACCAGCCAACCGGCAGCCTAGGAGCTCCGCCGCCTCGAGGGGTGCTGCTTCCCATTGCAAATCGATTGGCCCAGAATAAAAATTCAGACAACTGACGCCTAAATAAAGTGATTTGAGATGAGGGTGCGACCTATCTGGCGGCATGGTGAAGTAGGCAGGTCCAGCTGCCGAGTCGGTGAGGCCGGCGCGGTTGCGGTGGCGACCGGCGGCAGGGAAAGAGCGATGTCGCGACGGTCGACGGCTACGCGAAGCAGCGCCAGGACTCTGGACGGATCCGAAGTTGGAGCCGCTCCGGCGCCGTGAACAACGGCGGGGGTGAATCGGCTCCGGTACGGTTCACGCGGCCGTCGTCGAGGCAGCACCAGCAGCACGGAGTAAGAGGCACACGGCCCAGTGCACGACGGCAAATGGACAGCGTCTCCGGCATTAGGGAGGAGGGCGGCTGTGAAATTGGTGCAGTGGGGGGCGCCATGGAGGTGGGGCTGAGGTTTCGCGGCTCGGGAGAAGGGAGCTTCCCGGGGAGAAGGTGATTTGGCGCCCACGAGGTATGAATGGGGGCGGGCGGGGGGGGAATTGGGAGGGGAGTGGAACCATGTCTTACGGACGCATTTGTCTGAAATGTGAGGGGGAGTTACAGTTCTACCCTTGCCTATAGGCTTCTCGGCTTGGGTCTGTGTACTGAGGGTCGGGGATAGTAGAGTAACTTTGCTTCTCCCCAAATAGTGGGCGGGAGCGATTTCGGGCGAGGAGGGCGTGTTTTGAACTATAGTGGGCGCGAGATTTCGGGCGAGGAGAGCGTGTTTTGCCGACCATGGTTTATGAATTATTCGGCACATGTCATTTCGGCCGAGGAGAAGGCGCGCTTGGATGAAGTTACGAACCTACCCTCGATGTACAACGGGCCAATTGATGCGTGTCCCACATAGGACGGTAATTTCGCGTCTCCCATTTATTTGCTCGGGCGAATTCCAAGCAGAGAGGATGTTTAACGGTTCGTTCAAATTTTGGGAGAACGAGCATCCACGTCTACCTTACCAAGTCGATTCAGATCAAATTTTGAAATATTAGCTTGCCACTTCTTTTTTAGATGGAGAGATGATGCTCGGGAGTAATGTGTTTTTACATGCTCGTTGCTAGCGATTTACTATATGACAAATAGTTGACCCACTCAAAAACGCGAATCAAACCCAAAATGAAATATCTCGATTCAATGAAATAGCTCGTTCAGTAGGTCAAAATAGTGAACTAAATCCAAAATTGAACACCTCAATCGAGTAGCATGTTGTACAGTATTATAGTACTCCATGAACATGTTGAAAGTCAAATTAATGAACTTGTTTGATATACGCATATATCCGTTCATGTGTGGATTGCAGACAACATGTTCTCCAATTTAAATATTTGAATGCAAGTTTATATCGAAACATGGTTTATATCAGTCTTTGATGCATAAAACGCGACCTCCCCCTCTCGGACTCCTGTTCTCTCTCTCTCTCTCTCTCTCTCTCTCCGACAATCTTCAATTCTGTCGCACGCATCCGACACAAAAACCTTGTTGGTCCCTCTCCCTTTCTCTCCATCTCTCTCTCTCTTTGTGTGTGTGTGGGGGGGGTCTTTCTAGTTCGCATGCATATATACACCATCTATAGGTCTCTCTCGCACACTATGTATGATACTCTAGCTAGTCCAAGCTAGATATCTTGGGTGCACTCATCGTACGCACACAAATTCCTTGGCTCTTTGCCTGTAACTCTCTCACGCACCACTATGTCGTCTCGGAGCTCTTCCCCCCTCTCTCAAACTCTCCATCCACCTGGGTCACACATACACATGCATATCTCACTCGCACTCGATAGGCCCATCTAAAACTCTATCTCTCCCCCTCGTTCTCTCTCCATCTCACACGCGCGCACACACAATCTCATGCCCAGCTAGCCAAGTATGATGGTCTCTCACTCAATTGTAGGCACACGCAGTCCCCCCTATATGTATATGACTAGCTAATCTTAGTCTCCATCACAAACATGTGCATGGTCTATCTCGATTTCTCTCGGGGCATCTTTCTATCGCGCACGCACTCCCTCGATCTCCCACCCATATAGTCCCCTCACGATCTCGACGGGATCTCTCTATCACAAACACACCCTCTCTCCCTCCCCATGCGTCCATGCCATCCATGTGTCCCTCTCGACCTTTGTTCCTTGTTGGCCACACCTCTATTGGACATGTGCTACAGGGGTGTCTCTCTCCGTTGCAAACAATCACACACTAGCTATCTTCGTGTATCTCCTCGCCTCGCTTTTCCATCTCGGAGATGCATGCGTGATATGTTCGCATAAGAAACGAAAAAACACAACTCTCTCTCTAATTTATCGTTTGTTGTCACTTTCTCTTTCACACACATACTCTTTTTGCACACTTACTCATTCTCCTTCACACGCACTTGATCTGTCTCGACTGAGGCACTCTCCTCGGTCCATAGCATATAGATTTATTGAAAAGTCAAACATCACAAAGTTTGACCATGTACGTGGAGAAAAAGAATTACATCTAGTACGGCAAACATATACCATTAGATTCACCATGAGATGTAGTTTTGTATGATGTATCTTTGGTATTGTAGATATAAATAACATTTGCGTAAACCTGATCAAAGTTTCCAAAGTTTGACTTCTAAAAAATTTACATGCACTGCATTATCGAGCGGATGGAATATCTCTTTCCCCCTCTCAGCTATCTGACGCACCACTCAGCCTTATCGGGGCTCCTCAATCTCTCTCAAACTTTATTGGTCAGTTTGGTTCGTGACCTGACCCTCATGCCTTGATGGCCGGTACTGCCTGGTGTGGACGTGAGATGTAAAATATTTCTGCCTGGCCAGGCTTGTGTGGTGCTGAAGCGTTTGGTTCATGCCTGGGCCAGGCAAAGCATCAATGTCCCATCAATCAATCCATGAATCAATTATTTAATGCTAATATCCTCCATGTTGCTGTTAGCCTCGTGGCCACACGACCAGGCACGGCCAGGCGTTCGAAATCGATCGCCTGGGCCAGGCTACTTGCAGTGTCTGGAGTTCAGCCAGGCTAATTAAAGTGCAATGGAACCTAGGCCAGGTGGGCTTTCTTTTTCACAGGGTAGCAACCAAACAAGCGTGCATGAAATCAAGCCACAACCCTAGGCCAGGCAAAAGATGCTCAGGACGCAAGCTAAACTGGCCTTATATCTCGCTGGTTCACACATACACATGTCTCGCTCGCGCTATACATATAGACCCATCCAACACTCTCCGCCCTTGTTCTCTCTCCATGTGACACGCACCCCCCTAATTACCATAATCCCTCAATCCATCATAGGCGCAAGCACTCCCCCCTCCTAAGTATAATTATCTCTTACTAGCCATCAGGAACACACGCATTGTTTCCTTCCATCCATACGTCTATCTCGATATCTCTCGGGGCATCTTCTATCGCGCACACACCTTGTCACTCGATCTCCCACCCATGTAGTCCCATCACGATCTCTAGGGGATCTCTCTATGACAAACATACACTCTCTCCTCCCCATGTCTGCATTTTCTCCGTACGTCTCTCTCGACCTCTCTCCCTTGTTTTTCAGACCCCTCTTGGCCACGTGCTACGAGTCTTGCTCTCTCGGTTCCAAACAACCACACACTATCTCCTCACCTTGCCTCCGTTGTCGAAGATGCATGTGTGATATGTTTGCATAAGACACACACGCTTTTTCTCTACTTTTATCGTGTGTTGTCCATGTCTCTTTCACACACGCACACACACTTTTTTCACTCACTCACTCTCTCTCTCTCTCTTGTTAGGGAATCTGTCACGTCCATAAGCATATGGATGTTTTGAAAAGTCAAACCTCAGAAAAGTTTGACCAGGTATATGTGGAGAAAAACATTTACATCTGGAATGATCATTAGATTCATCACAACATGTACTTACTTCAAACTATCATTTATCTTTGGTATTGTAGATATAAGTAATTTCTTTATAAACTTGGTCAAAGTTTCAAAAGTTTGACTTCAAAAAATGTTGGAACTACATTATCGAACGGAGGGAGTAGCTCTTTCTCTCTCTCTCTCTCTCCCTCTGCTATCTCTCACGGGCCTCCCCTCTCACTCGAACTCTCTATATCGACGGATTATACGCTCACTGTGTCAGTGTATAGCTCCGTATATTGTTTAGTTGACCGGTCAACCAATCCACATTCTGCCTTGTCAGCTCGTGTTCTGTATCTTCATGTGCTGGCCCATGTGGCAGTGGGTGAAAATAAGTAAACTAGAGGCCCATTTGACACGCGGTGAAGTAAACAAAGTTGAAACCACTCGGGGTAGCACCCCGCACGCTAGTAAATTGAAGGCGCATTGAGGACAAACTTCTTGCACATGAAGGACGCACTCGCGCACAATTCACCACTGCGCGGAGGCATGCACAGAAGGACGCACTCGCGCACACCCAGCACACAACACACACCAGCACACGCGTACACCGGCGTCGCCGCCGGTTGAGATGGACGGCGAGGCAGCCAACAAGTGGAGGCGGCTCGAGCTAAAACCGCATCCGGCGAGCCTGGACTTCATCAGCAGCCTCTCCGATGACACGCTGCTCGTCATCATCGGCCTCCTCCCCACCAAATCTGTTGTGCGGACCGCCCTGCTCTCCCGACGGTGGCACCCCCTCTGTCGCTGCGTCCCCCTCACCCTCACCGTCGACAGCTGCCTCTGCGACGGGGATTGCAAACGCATGGCCGCAGTCTCCAAGATCCTTTCATCGCACCCTGGGCCAGCCAAACGGCCTTGACATCTGCATGTTCAGTACCAACTGCAAGGTCCAACCCAAGTTCAACGAGTGGTTCTTATCCCCCGCCCTAGATCAGCTCGACGATGTCTCTCTCTGCTGCCGTCCGCGCTCCGCCTCACCCCAACGCTGCGCCGTGCCAGCTTCAGCTCCTGCTATCTTCCCTAGATTAATGCCGCGCCCGCTCTTCTTCTCCCTCAACTCAAGCAGCTCGACCTCTTCGACGTTGTCATCTCGAAGAAGGCTATGGAGCACCTGCTCTGCAGCTGTACTGCGCTCGAGTACCTTCGTCTTGAGCAGATCCACGGGTTCATTAGCCTCCACACCGCCTCGACGAATCTCCAATGGATTTATGTGTCTTGCTGGCCCCGCAACAAGACATCAATTGGGAAGAGATCACTCCAGCTGTTCCACGTTATGGTCATCAAGAATGCGCCTTTCCTTGAGAGATTGCTTGTATCGGATCTAGAAGGTCCAACAAAAATCAGGGTCATTGACGCGCCGAAATTGACAGCGTTGGTGTACTCGTCTGCCAAATTCTCCGAACTCTTTATTGGATCAGTAATCGTTCAGGTACAACACTCATCTTCTTCTCCGTCTTCTTGAAATTCACATTTTTAAATTTCTTATTGATGTATTTACGACCGTCTTCCAGAAAATGATTCCCACAAGCTTGACCCAGTCCATGCGCACGGTGAAGATCTTAGCACTAAAATCTATCGGCCCCAATCTGGATCAAGTTGTTGGATTCCTTACATGCTTTCCGTGCACGGAGAAGCTACTCATCGAGGTGAAACTTCTTTCCTATAAGTAAACGGTAATCACAACGTAGCTCAATTTTTTCATAATTTTCCCAAATTACGATGACAAGTGCAGTGTTCAAAACTGCATCTACGCATTGCACCGAAAGAAATGTTTTTAGTATTTTTTTTCACGTGATCACCTGCATCATTTTTATGTTGTACTACTATAGTAGCCTAGGCTAGTCATAGTGGAAAGTAACTTAGACTACTCCAGTAACTCTATGGTTACCCTAAGAGCAAGTACTACCTCCGTCCTGGTTTACTCTTCCAATTTTGTAGTATCAAAATTTGACCATAGATTTAACTGACAAATTGTTAATGCATGTCACTAAGAACTATATCGTTGGATTCGTATTTGAACATAATTTCAAATGGTGTCATTTTTAGTGACATGCATTGGAATTTTCTTAGGTAAATCTATGGTCAAAATTTTATACTAAATACGAGGTAGTATTACAAAATTTGGCTATGTAGGCCAAAACATGTGCCAAATTCACTTGTGATGCATTTGGCATCGATGCCCCTCCATTTCTCACCTGGTGTCCCAATCTGGATCACCTACTTTGCTCCGGTGCCAAATTAACTCACGCAATGAAAAAACACTGCGTGAGAGAGAGAGGAATGAGGCAATAAAAAACACTTGTTTGGGAGAGTGGGAGGCTGGTGTAGTTGGTTTGATTGATTTGTTTATACATGTGGGTCTGTGTGCACAGCGGTGCCAACTCTCTCACATCGCGAGAGCGGTGCCAAAATCTTTTTGATTTGATATCAATGCGTGTTATGTGGCATACTTTTGCAAAATATGGCATCGGCCACATAGTGGAAGGCAACAAATGCCCAAGCTCTTCACGTGCTCCTAGTTAAATGAGAGGAAACAGAAACAGAGAGAGAGAGAGAGAGAGAGAGTGAAAAAATATCACTAGCCAGCCAACCCTATCGTATGAGCGAATGATATTGGTACCTCTTGATGACACGACAATCTTATGCAGCCAGATGCTCTAATATGTTCTCTTCTTTTGCAGATAAAAAAAGACCCGAAAGTGAAAAATATGCTGCAGTATAACAATCTCATCGAATGCCTTGATCTCCATCTTACAGAAATTGATTTGATCGACTACTGAGGCAGCACATCTGAGATTAAATTGGCTAGGTTCTTTGTTCTGGAGGCAAGTGTGCTCAAGGTAATGAGTTTGGCGTTCTCTGCCGGAACAATGAATGGCATGCTGATCACCGCAAGCGTCTAAGCCTAAATGACAAAGTCTCCGCAGAAGCTGAATTTGTTTTTGAAACATCAAGTGGCCAGAGACTCGAAAACTTATTTGCCCATTAGTGACTTGTCAGGGCGGTGGATTTTAGTTTGTACGATAATGCTGCATCCACCTAAAGTAATGAAATTTCTTACGTAAACTTCCTAGTAATTCCCTATTCGTAGGTGCAGCATTACTCCTAACATTTGTAATATCAGTTTGAAACTTGTAATATTGCGATGTCCTATTCCTGCGTTTTCAAAATCCCGCGAATCAAACAGGTCCTGAGTTGGTGATGATGTTGTGCCTCCCATCTTTCACCAATAGCCGTCGGATTTAGATGTGACGCATACAAACCAAGCTTCTCCATTTTTGCAAAAAGATGCCTGCACTTGTTCCCTATTTACAAACAACTCCTTGTCTCTCACAATCAGCCTCATCTCCTCCCCACCACATCTAGGAGTAGAAGGCCGTGGAAAATCTGGCGCGATGGTTGCTGCCGGAGCCGTCCACCCCCAATCTTGGTGTTCCGTGCAATGCACGGGCATCTACGCACGGGAAATTATGTCGAACAGGGCTAGTTGTAAGCAGGCTAGCTCTACAGCCATGATGATAGTGACTGCAGACGGTGAGGCTGACTATGGTATGCCGAACACGGCGCCTATACTCAGGTGTCATCTCTGGCGCAAGGTCTTATCACTTCACTATGAGGAGTAGCGCGTAATAATTTGACCAACGGGTAGTACAGTGCTAGTACTCCTACTACTACATTGGTAGTACTACTACTAGTACTAGTAGCACCACCGTCTGGATTTAGGAGTACTACCACGTCCATCTGGATTTTAGTATTTGACTAGCAATATCTAGTAATGCATGTCACCAAAAATGTACTACTCCCTCTGTAAATAAATACATTGTGTTTTATTCCTATCGGCGAGAGAACTTAATGTTTTTTTGCTAACTAGAGTACTGTAATAGGATTACATGCAATGAACTAAACACTGCATGTCATGTTTGGTAGTCCCAAGTCATTGAAAGCATGCACGGCCCACATCTCTCATTGGTTGATATGTCACGAAATAAGAAACAAGGAGGGAGTTAATGCACCGTGCCTAAGGCTGGTCACAATAGGGAGGAACTTAGGAGTAACATCACACACTCCAATATAACTTTGCTTATGTGGCACATATTTAATGAAGAGAGAGGTGCTTGTGGTAACTAGCTAAGTTACCGGAACATCACACACTCTAGGAAACAATGAGTCTATAACCTAATAAATACATCGTTGCATGACACTACATAGATGTTCCTACCCACTATGGAGGTAGTAACATAGTCTAGGGAAGTGTGTAAGTTACTAGCTTATGTTCTTGCCCATTGTGACCAGCCTAAGTATTTTGGGATTATTTGGTTTTCGTAAGGTGACTTACACAACATTTTTGTTTACATGCATTAACATTTTTTAGTTAAATCAAAGGTCAAAAGTTGGCGCAAAATGCAAAGGGGACCAATAAACTAGTAAACATCAAACTTCTTTCGTTTGGCCCCAACTAGAGGTCTGGTGAGATGACTATACTGCACCGGCACGGAGGGGGACGCAGCTTCATTGACTTATGTCAACTGCCTTTGGGTGAATGACACATGGCCCCAGGGGGTGGCTGGCCCACCTATCATACAGCCAAAGGCAGGTGCAGTAGAGGGCCGAGGAGTAGTATGAAATCCTACGCACCTATGCACGCTAAGCAAGGGCTGAGTGATCACTCAAATCGCAAGATCAGTTGACTATAAGCTATGCTAGACCCATGGAGGCGATGAGAGCGCGAGCATCAGCCGGCTGTGCCAGATGGTCCACGACGCCAGCCTGCGGCCTGGCAGGTAGTATTGCTTGAGGCCGCCAAGGCGAGGGGCCGCTTGGACGACAGCTTCGTCTCCTTGTTCGACGAGGTCCTCGTTGGTTTCCTCGACAAGTTCACCGTCGTCAAGAAGCTTGCGGACGACTTTGACGTAAGCCTCCAGCCGACGTGCCCAGGCTTTGCGATGCCTGCCACCCTCAACGGCCACTATGGTAACAACCTCTTCGATGCACTGGTGGCCCTGCGACTGTCCGCTGTCATGCTGGAGAATGTCCACCTCGAGGTCACGCTTGCCGCGCAGCGCCTGGCGCAGCAAGACAACATCGACATAATCACCCACGTCTACGCGCAAATCGTCCACAAGGACTACTACATGCAAGAGGAGGACGATAGGACGCTGGCCTTCTTGGAGCGCAGGGCAACCTTGGACGACACTGTTCAGAAGCACGTTGAGCTCGCCGCCAACGCCGCTGCTCCTCACACGTCGGTTGGTGACCCGGCGCACTAGGGCGTGAGTATGTCGTCGAACGTTGATGGATCCGTATGTATTTTTATCTTTCCGTCAAATCCATGTAGTAGTATATGATACTACAGTAATTATCTTACCTTTCGCATCAACTTCATAATTTTCGTACGTACTCCATGCATGAACGATGCCAGAACCAAACTTCTCATTACTCTAGGCAAAATCGTTATTTTCTATCTATCGGTCGTATCATGGAGCAGAACCAAATTTTACTAGTTACGAGTTCAAAAGGAAAAGCATGTCGTGTTCACGTCGCACCCCCACACGGTTGGTCCGACACGCTGCTCAAGCGGGAATGCGTGCGGTGTTGCATTTTCACTTAGAAGTGGGACCGCAGTTGAGCAAACCGACTATTGGCAAACCCCCACCCCGCCCACCGCGCGATGGCTGAGAAAATAGGAGGAAGAAGAGATGGCTGTCGCACGGACTCCAAGAAAATTGGTGTCGGATGGGACTCATGTGGGTGGCGTGTGCCGTACTGCTAGACGTGAATGCTAGTTATGGCCCATGCCACCCCACTATATCGAGCATATGTCGAGGTACGTAGAACAAATTTCCTGCAGTCCGTGCTCATCCCTCCTCTATCTCTCTTCTCAGCCAGCCAGGGGACGCGCGGAGCCCATCTTCTATTTGCTCACATGCGGACCCTCATGCCAGTGAAAACGCAAGAGGACCCACTGAACCTGCACATCTTTCACCTCGACGTGCTGGTGATGAAAAAAAAATCCAATAAAGATCTTCGGTGGCTGCTTTTGGAGTTACTCAAGAGTAGTAAGATTCTATTTACAGTTTAACCCAAGATGCACATCTCGTGGCTTCAACTACCACTCTATTTTCTTTCATGACACGGCCTGGATGCTGGATGTCCCACGTGTCGGCAAAAGGAGGAAGAACCCGACCAAATCTTCGGTTCTACTGTCGGATTAGACTAGTTGGGCTAACTTAAAAATTTTATTGTGTACTCCCTCCGTTCCAAAATACTTGACTTCCATTTGTCCAAAAATTGATGTACTTATATACTAAGACATGTCTAGATACATATATATTTTGACAAATAGAAGGCATGTATTGTACAACGGAGGGAGTAGAATGGATGCAAGTTTTTGTATTGGGAAGAAGAGTACATCCATATATTGATAGAGCGCAATTTAGTAGATGTTCTATCACTTTTAGCTAGTATAGAATAGAGGCTAGACATGAGACTAGATGCGAGGAAGCAACGTCTACTTCTTTACACTCGAAGAAGAAAGAAGCACGCAAGATCGAGCCTCCACAGATCAACAATGAATGCATCGAGAAGGCACTAATCCAACTTACAGGAGTAGTAAAATGTATTCTTGTGGTTCTTGTTTTCTTTGATCTTGCTTTTCTAGTCAAAATTATCGTTGGAGTTCGTGAAAAACGGAGGTGCGTTTGGGGTCGTGCGTTGGAGTTGGCCTTACAAGTGGGACCGCAGTTAAGGAAACCGACTATCGGCAAACCCCCACCTCGCCCGCCACGCGATGGCTGAAGTTAGAGAAACGACGAGGTTGAAGAGATTGCTCTAGCACGGACTCCAAAATAATATGGTGTCAGATGGATGTCGTGGTGGTGGCGTGTGCCGTACTCCTGGACGTGAATGCTTGTTCTGGCCGATGCCACCCTACTACTCCTACTACTTACTCCTACTATATATTAGTACTAGTATCGAGGATTCAAGGTGCCGGTTATGTACAGCGAACACATTAACATATGGCTATAGTAAAAGCACCCGCCCGACGCACGAAGCATGTGAAGCTAGTACGCCGTCTAGGTGAATAAGTCGTATTAGAAGGTGCATCACGACCTAGGTGCAAGCAGATTGGTGGAAAAGAAGAATATTTCTCACTTCTAAGCACAACATTTAATCACAACAGTTAAGAGGATGCCTTATTAGCTACCCATGCAGGCCATCACATTTCATAGCATGCAAAGCGCTTTTATTTCTTGCCTAATAATCGCATGGACGTGCTGCATGCATTGGTCCTTGCTCAAGCAAAAAAAAGTGAGGAAAGGGGTTTCCACGGGAGACAACGAGGTAGAGGTGGAAGCACTCACTGGCGAACAAGGCAGGGCGGGCATCGAGATGGAAAGTTAATGAATGGCGCCTAAACATTTTGGGAAAATCTAATTTTCGTAAGGTGCCTTACAAATAGTGCACTACTATTGTTGATTGGCCTGATCCGATAACCTGTTGCAATGCACGTACAATTATGTATTCGGAAAATATTTTTTTGCCTCGTCGCACCACTCACTCAGAAAAGCGAGTCGAAAGCCATTCATAAATTTAGTAAGTTTATCACAGGCATATCATTTTATTACATAGAACAGGTCATCAACCCACATCGACAACGAGGATACATTATAAATACTAAAGTTTTCACGACACAACAAATAACAAGCAATGAAATGAACTTCAACTCAACCATTCCTCGTCGTTGGAAACACTTGCTTTGAACCACAAGTGATTCTCTGGGACAGGCCATGCATCGTCGATCTGGAGACCAACGCAGGACTGATCATCCAGGCTGAAGCGGCCTACTATATCTGTACCAGGGTAGGGAACCACCCAAATGTCCGAGGTATAGACACAGTTGCTTCTCATAAATGTGTCAACAGTGGTTGGATCGTCTTTCACCATCATCGGATAGTTTCGTCCAAGGAAGAGCTAGTTTTCTCCAAGGCTATCAATTCTGTGCTAGGGAGGAGTTGGCGCTAGCACACTAGTATCCATCCCGAATACCATGCAACAGGTGTTGGAATAGGTCCGGAGAGTGCGACCATGGGAGACTACACCTGCTTCCTTAGCAGTAACATCATCAGTGGGCTATATACACACAAGAAGTGGTGATCCATCGGAATTAGTTGCCAGGCTCCATAGAGTATATCGGCGCTGCTCGTCCTCATGCTCGTGATCATCACCATCGTCATCTCCCCCTTGGTTATAAAAATCTTCAAGTATAGGTTGTGGGATGTCCACAGGATCTTGGAAACACAAGAAGAAGGTTAATTAGTAAAGGGAAACTTGCTAACCCGCATGCATGTGGATGAAACAATTATAATTACGGTGGAAGACAAACGTACCGAAAAAACGAGGATCCCATGCAAAAACAGTGCCACGAGAGGTGGCAGCAAACACAACATCCTCGCATTCAATTGCATCACAGTACACATCCGTGTATAGAAACTGATTTTTGAGTAATATCCATCTAGTCGAACCACGAAGGATGGCAAGTAGCTTGTCGAAGATAGCAACAACTTGATAGTTCTTATAATTCCAAGAGCGGTTGGGAACTCGACAAATTACTATCTTCAGTACACGACAGTCACCATGATCGTATTTGAACGTACGTAGATCATCTGTGTGCTCAACCTCAGGGCACTCGGAGATTTTTGGAAGTGGAATCCGCTGACGAGTGTACACATTCACAAGTTCCCACTCGCAATCGTACCCAATATAAACAACCCAATCTCCATTTGCGCCAGCCCAGGACTTACCCTTAAGCGATGGCATCTTGACATCACACATATCATTATCAAGCGGCATCAACTTGCACAAGGCGAGGTCTCCGTCGTCCACTCGCAAGCGAGCAGGGTCATGGCGAAGAAGATAGGGGAGATCAAACCGCTCCTGGACCCTTGGGTTCCTTGCAATGATGTTATTAGTTGAGTCGAGAATGGGCTTGAACGAACCTGCCATGCTAGCCGAGGTGATGACGTCGCACCGATCAATGAGTTCCTCCACCACGTCATCTTTCAAATCGCGGCAAGAATAACAAGGTCGTTTCCGGCCTGTTCCCTCCATGGAGAAGACGATCGAACAATGGCAGAAGAAAGGGTGAAGGGCTGAAGGAAAATGGAGGAGGGAGAGGAAGAGCGTGCGACAGCAGTTCCAAATTGAGAGGGAAAGGTAAAGAGTCGGTGGACGGTTGCGAGTTTGCCACGGTTCATGAAGAGGCGCCCCGGCCTACACGTCCGTTCGAAAATACTCCCACTACTCGTCGTCGTCTCACTGATATGTTGGAACGGGACCACATGTCAACGAAACATGGTGTGTAATTTCTCGTGCAAAATGTGATCTGGCTGCATTGGCTCGAGGTGCCGCATTAGTTATCGACCTTTATTTTTTAATGGCGTGCCGATCAGTTTTGAAGCATGACTAACTGGTACTGTACGTAGAGAAAATATAAACTACTCTACCACTACACCACCTCCAGTACTAGTAGTATAAAAAAGACATATAGGCTGGAGCTTCAGCGCTTTCTTGCTAAGGGTTGCCCACTTGCTTCTCACACTACCACCCTCTCTCCAGATCTAAAAAGACGGCCCCTCTCTCCTTCCTCACCGGTGGTCACAGATCTGCCGGGGAAGAAAAGGACATGCAGCGTTGACGCACTCGTCGTCGGCGAGCGAGGTCACCCACTAACGACAAGGCCGTCCTCTCAGACCTAGCCCCCGCGCGGGATGGCCTCCGTCCCCAAGCTCACTGCCATAGTGTGTGCGGAGGATGACGACCACGAGCGAAGCCACTTCCCGCCGACCCTCAGGTATGCTACCTCTTTTCGAGCCATAACCTTGTTCTATTGCCCCATCTGCTACGTCGTTGCATGTGGATCTTTTTCCACTCTACCATCTTCCCAATTTGCTATCCTCTACTCTGCTAGCCATGCAGATGAAAACCATAATTTCCACTATTAAAGGAAACCCTACTTCATGCAGACTAATCCATGTCTAGGTTGAATAAGAAAAGGAAGGGAGAATGTACTGTCCAAGAGAGTAGGCATCGAACCCGCATCTAGGTTGAAAAGGGGAAAATCAGTAGCTAAGGAACGAGTCTCGTGTCTCTTGGTTGAAGAAGGGTAGAAAGGCATGACAACGCAATAGAGAATGACCAGGTCGATCTGTTTGTTGTCCTCGCATAGGAAAAAGGTGGCTAAAGAGAACAAAAATGGGACCGTAATCCACATATGCTGCCTGGATATTTGTTGCTCTGGGCAACCATACCTCCCTCACCACTCTGCGTCCGTGGAGGTACATTGTACTGGTGCGCCCACTGTCCGAATGGGCCTCCCATGCTCTTATTGCCACTTTTTTGCTGTTAGTATAACGCCAGCAGTCAAAGTCAAGCAATGCTACTGCTAAAGTGTTGCCACATTTAACTAATGCCGCTCTCAGTCTAATGCCACCCATAAATTTAAGCAATGCCATTTAATGTCACTGGATTATTTCAGGGTTAGCTGTTGATTGTGGATGTATTGAAGATTTTTCAGCTAAGGCATTCTAATGTTGTTGCACAGCCAGTATACCAACGATGAAACTTGTTACTACCTTCAGATTTTTGCACTGTTAATGCTTATAGATTACATACCTCACTTTCATGAGATAAGTTAATTTTTTGTACAGTGTCACCAAAATGCCAAGGCGTTGATGTCATTTTATTTTGGTTAAACTGCACAGACAATTATGAAGACAAGAGGAAAGGTCAAGAGTGGGCACCTCCTCCTGCGGCTGTTCTCTTGAGGAGGTCTGTATGTTTGTCTCTAATGCCTGTCAACTACATACCTGACATCATGATGTAATGTTAAGTCATTTCCTTTTGTACAGTGTCACTGAATTGTCAAGGCGGTGATGGCATTTTATTTTAGTAGAACTGCACAAAATTTGCTTAAAAGAAGAGGAAAGGTCAGGAATGGCTCACTTTTCCAGAAAAAACTATGTATGCCTTCCTCACACCAGCCGTTGTTGCTTTATTTATTCCTTCAAACAGGTGGTTAGAAACAGTCTTGCTACCTTTTCCCATTAAGAAATTGGAATGCTTATATTTGTGAGTCTATGCTTCAACTAGTGCCACTTTTAGAGTAATCACACTTTCAATATCTATGCAAACAGGTATGCTCGATTTTACTAGAACTACACAAAAAGTCCAACTGGTTCGACATTAGGAGCATGTTTTTTCCAAACCTTTATATCCAATTGGTGGCACTATGAGCTATTCATTACGAAGGTACATGGTTTGCTACTATCTTGCTACTCTTTTTGTACTGTCATTAGATACTAATACTAGTGGTTTGCATGTGAATTTATTGGCAGGGTGGACCTACATTGGAGGTGCAGGACATGATTCAATGATTGGATGCTCAATTTCGGTTGTATCACCTCTTCCATCACTGAGAACATGGATATCCCTGGTCTGATGAAGAATAGGCACTATATTTCTGCTCTGAACCAGCAAATCAATTCAGTATGAAACTGTCCAGGGCAAAACATAACTGTATCAGATTGTCCAGTGCAGAACATGACAGATGCTAAGCGGAAGAGACATGCTTAAACCGAAAATACAAGGTGTGGTATATGTTTACTAGCTGCTTGATATTTGTGCAGACAGAGATGTCTGCCCGTTGCTATTTGGCAAACAAACAAAGTGCCCGCAATTTTGGTTGAACTGCACAAGAGAATAGTATAGTCACTGCATGCAGTGCCATTTGAAAATAGACACAGAAAGATTGGATAGTCACTTCAGGGACTGCAGAAAAGTAGTACTGTGCTATTTATTGGCCAACATTAGGTTCTTCATATTGCAGTGGATGTTCCTCCATCATGTGTGGTTCATTCTCATGGTTCTAGCTGTTGGTGAAACCACTTATGTTTGCAAGAGGAATTGTAGACTTCACAAACAAATTTGTCTTTCAGTCTGTACTGAATGTTGGCCAAGAGAAGCATCCATGTTAGTAGGAAGAACAGATGTTTTTTCTAGATCTTTGCTTTTGGAGCTACATATTTGTATATGATCTGTGAATCATTGAGATGCATTAACATGTTGATCTTATGTATGGGAATTGTACTAGTTAGTTTTAGTTGCGACGCAAGATCCGAAGTGGCTGATCTTTGCTTTTGGAGGTACATATTTGTATATGATCTGTGAATCATTGAGATGCATTAACAGTTACTTATTTTTGTTCGCTCAGTGTTTACAAGTTACTGATCGATCACTAGCTAGCCTACAAATGTGCTCCTGGCAGTTTTATTTGCGACGTGAGATGCGAAGTGGCCATTTTTTGAATAAAAATGCCTACCTCTGAAGAAACTGACAAGATACACTATCGATCCTACACGGATAAAAATGCCTACCTCTGAAGAAGCTGAGAAGCTACACTATCGATCCTACACGGATAAATAGCAGATCATGCACGTACTACCTCCTTTCCGGTTTGGAGGGCTAAATTCAAGAAACGACCTACTCAATCCTACATGAATAAATAGCGGATCACGCACGTACTAGTACCTCCTTTCCGGTTTGCAGGGCTTAATTCAAACCTCTCACCAACCAAGGTACTCCCTCCGTCCGGGTTTATTAGTCCCGTGAGCAAAGCAGCAAGACCAAGGCATGGCAATAATTAACGGCATGCAGAAGTTTAAGCCTAATAAATTCCAGCGATTTAAGTGGCTACGTGCGTGCCGTCGGCTGTGATTCGTTGCATGCTGCTTCGCGTATTGCCTGCGAGCGATTCTGAGTGCCTGCAGGCAGCTAACTGATGCGAAAAAAGATACGCTTTAAATCCGTGGAATCATTAATGACAAGGAGGGAGATGATTCGAGTGCACTCGTTTGACCGCCATGCCGGCGTGCGACCCAGACGGGACGGGACGGCATAGTCATAATTTCACTTTCTCTAGTTTTCCACGGCAAGCTAACGTGCTAAGCCATTATGCATTGAATCCGATGATCGATCCGTGTCGCGCCTACCTTTCCGGCCTATAAGTACTGTTTCCCGGCCTTCTTATGTGCCACCGTGACCCAACTCGCCATATCCTCATAAGCCCCCACCGGCCCGACGTCGCTCGCTACGTCCGCCATGCCCCCGCCCATCCGCGGTAGGCGACGCCGGAGGCGGTCATCGTCGGAACTAGTGTTCGGGTTTTCACCGGAAGGCAGACGGAGGGAGGAGGCATTCTATCTATCTTTAGATGGCAATGCGGAGATCGAGGAGTTGTTGGAGCGCGACCGCATGGCGGAGGAGCAGGAGTTGTTGGAGTGCGACCGCCTGGCGGAAGAGCAGCGTATCGCCAATTTGCGCCGCCAGCGGGACATGGAGCAGCAGCGCACCGATGCTCTGAGTCGCGAGCAGAGCGCCCGCAACTGGGCCGACTACGTGGAGGTCGGCACCCGGCAAATAGCCCTGGAGGCTGTCGGGCACGCAAACCTTCGCGACACCGATTTTTACTACCAACTCGTCAAGTGGGTTTCCCACTTGGAAGCCGAAGCTTCGGTGGACCACGCCGGCATGGAAAGGGCCAACACGCGCGAGCAACGTGCCCTATTGCACCTCTGGCAAGTCCGAGGCGAGACGAAGGACGCCGGTGCCGGCGTTTAGCATGGACAGCAGATGGCGCCTGGCATCGTCTAGTTAGCTAAGAGTAAGTTAGTACTTGTACGCTACTAGAGTGTTAGTGGGAGTAGATAGTTCACTTGGCTATGATGGTTGTCAACGTGGAAGTTCAGTACTCTATATCTGGATCAGACCTGTTACTTTGCTCTGAATGTTGAACTTTCCGTTTGAACGTATGGAATGGGCTGTTATTTTTTTAAATGGGTTGTATTTGTCCTCCACGGTTTAGAGGCTGACTTGTGGGCCTAGCAAGTTGATGCGTACACAATCAGGAGATGATTGTACGTGGAGAGGATGACAGCAGGGACCCGCCAAGGTCATGGCAGTATGCAAGCAAGTGCCTCCTTATTTCAAGCCAATAAAAAATAGCTCCTCCTAGTGGATTTCTGACATCTGGGTCCCATGCCATTGTCAACATAGTCAATAAACGAGAGAATTGCACAACGAGCGGCTGACACCAGGGACCCAGCAGCTCGCCTAGTTATTTTTGTTTTGGGTTAATTTGGTAAATGCCACTCCAAATCTGGTGTATCCGAGAAATGCCACTGCAATTTCCAAACTTTGAAAAATGCCATTTCATCCCATTTCTAGTGGCATTTTTTGAAGTCTGGAGTGGCGTTTTTCAAAGTTTGCAAACTGCAGTGGCGTTTTTCAAAGTTTGCAAAAATTGCAGTGGCATTTTTTAAAGTTTGGAAATTGAAGTGGCATTTTTATGAATTGCCATAATTGGAGTGGCATTTATCTAATTTGTTTTTGAGACGGAAGCAGGGTGTCAACTGGGCTGTGCGGGACACTCTGGCCTATCTAGATAGCCTTTTCTTTTATGTTTACCACAGACCAGCCTAGTAGTTTTTTTTCTTTCTGAAAATGGCTAGCCCAGTTTTTTTGTGATTTGTCAGGTAAGTCGCTTTATTAGGCCTGTTGGGCTGCAAATCTTTCAAGACGAGGAGAGCTTCATTCGGCTGGCCGAGAAAATGGCCTATCAGTAATGAGAAATTGGCTGTACATTTTTAGAACACATCAAACCGGCAATTATTTTCAAATATCTTTTTTTCATTTCAAGATTTTAAATTGCATTGATTTTTATGCGTGGACAATATATTGGATTTTATATTGATATACATTTATTTTTAAAATCAGTCTGAATGTGACTCCAAATTTCGGGATTAAAAACAGTTCAGACCGCACCGACATATGCAAAATTTCGTATAATTTTTTAACCGTGGCCACAATATGGTCTGTAATGCTAACATAAAGAATATGGGCTCCAAAAAACCCGTAAGAATTAGCAAATGGGCTGTAAATTATTTGAAATAATGGCAGATGGGATGTATGCTGTTTTCCACAGATTTGAGGCTTTCCACAGATGGCCTGTATACTGTTGGATGTCCATCCAACGGCCGTCGTGCTTCTTCAATCTCTGCTCTTCCTGCTCCAGCCGCTCAAACAAGCGCCGACGGGACTGCCTGCTCCCTCCTCCCTGCGGCAGGCTGTGCTGCCGCGTAGGCCTCACCGCCCCACCGTACTCCCATCGCTGGCCTAGACATCCCTCTACTCACCCACACATGTTGTTATTCTCCGGGGACGGCAGATGAACCAGTAAACCCTCGTACAGTCATACTCCCCTCCGCGTGGGAAACAAAAACAACGACCGAGTCTTCCCTGCCTCCGTGTCATTCCCTTCCTAGGCCTCGCCGTCGTCCACCGCCCTGGTGCTCTCAGCGTGGCGTGGTCAACGACCGACATGCATCTGAATTACTGTACGTGGAGAGGCTGACAGCTGGGCCCACGGCCACACGCAAGGAAATGCCTCCTTATTACGCGCAAAATAATGATTTCCTCCACCTGACATCTGGGACCCACCGAAATGGCCTCTGTATTTCGCGAAAAAAAATGTTACCGCCACTAACAGCTCGGACCCACCAACTATATCTTCGCACGCAAGGAAGTGCCTCCTTATTACGCACAAAAAATGAATACTCCCCCTGCTAGCTGGGACCCAGTATAGTGGGCCTACTTAGTTGACGGGGACGAAGGGCTTTGTCAACTTAGTCAATATGCACGATTCTAGCTCGACTGACCGTACGATGTCCATCCAACGGCCGTAGTGCTTCTTCAACCTCTGGTCTTCTTGCTCTAGCCGCCCAAACCAGCGCCGGTCGTGCCGCCTGCTCCTGCCTCCCGTGGCCGGCTTTGCTGCCGC